>NW_028255328.1:600000-816406 GCF_964263255.1 Lissotriton vulgaris
AGTTGTCCTTTGAGACGGCTGTCCTTCAAAACGGCTTTCTTGTGGCTATCACCTCGACTAGGAGGGTGAGTGAGCTTCAGGCTTTGAGTTCTAAACCTCCGTTTCTGACCATACATGCCGAAAGGATGGTTCTCAGGACCAAGGCTGCTTTTCTGTCTAAGGTGGTACCTCCCTTCCATCTAGGGTAGTCCATTACCCTTTCTACTTTCTATCCTCCCCCTCACTCTTCCAAGGGGGAAGAGAGGCTTCACCGCTTGGATCCTAAGAGGGCAATTAGTTTCTATCTGGATAGAACGAAGGACTTGAAACAGGACGATCAGCTCTTTGTTGGCTACATTGGACGCATGAAGGGCAAGGCGGTGCACAAGTGCACTTTAGCTAAGTGGATCATCTTGTGCATCAAGATCTGCTACGCTCTGGCTGGCAAGGAGGCTCCTGAAGGCATTAGAGCTCATTCCACCAGGGCTAAATAGTCTACTTCTGCTTTGCCCAGGGGTGTTCCTGTGTTGGACATCTGTAAGGCCGCAACTTGGGCCTCTCTCCACACTTTCACTAAGCATAACTGCTTGGATTCCGAAGTGAGGAGGGACGGCCATTTTGCGCGTTCTGTTTTGCAGGACTTTTTGGTATGAAAGGGTGGACACCCTCCTTCGGGAGTAGTACTGCTGTGGGATTCTATTCATAAGGTGAGGAGTCCACAGGCAGATGTATCCATCAGAAGAACAAGTTACTTACCTTCGGTAACGCTTTTTCTGGTGGATACAGTATCTGCCTGTGGATTCCTCACTGACCCACCCTCCCCATTGTACACCCTTTTAAACCCTAAAAGAGGTATTGGTTAATATGTTTGTTTCATATTGTCATTTTGTATTGCCTTGTTTGCCCTTGTGTAGGCCTATAGGAAATGTTTGCTTTCTTTGCTTTCCTACTTCACTTTACACTGTGTGTATTTGTGTGATTACTGTGTACTATGTATGCATTGTCTCTATGGTCCACCCGTTTGCCTCGGAGGCACGGAAAAGAATCGGTGGGACTGATGTCATCGGACTGACGTCATCACGCCGGCGTGGTCCACTTATGGCTCCAGTGACATCATGCGGAGCCAAGGCATTGTGACGACCTTGTTGGCGTGGAGAGCTAGGAAAAAGTTTCTGTGGAATGCTGGCGCAGGGGGATATTCTTAAGGCGAGCAATCCACAGGCAGATACTGAATCCACCAGAAAAAGCGTTACTAAAGGTAAGTAACTTATTTGTTCGAACATGATTTTTGTAAAACGTTATAGTTGTAGGAGCTGCCAGCCCTGCATCATTATAACAACCATTGACAAAAGAGCACTAATTTTTGGGTCTCAAAAAGCACACATTGCCACAGTAGCCTCTGGCACTGAGCAAAACTACTTTGTGTGTTCTTGTGAAAGAACAGAATGCTGTCACTAACAGTGAAGGCACTCTATAGAGATGGACAACATTTTAATAAAAACAAAAGGTCTTGGTTAACTCAAGACCTAATTTGGGGCCTAATACGGAATTCACAAAAGGGCACCCATGCATTAGTGCAGATTTACAGCTTTCATGAATTCCTAATAATTCCCAGAAGTAGGGCAGGAAATTGTACTCCTAGAAGATTGGGCGTTTACAAATTCACTTTCCCTCCAACCACTTTTCTCCCAACAGTGTAAAGTTTTATTTCTGCCCTTGTTGGGAGTAAAATTCTAGCCTTTCTCAGTAAGGGAAAAGATTAGAGAAGAGCTGATAAACCCCTAAATCATACAAGTTGGTCGGTTTTCACAGACCTGGTTTCCAACCCTTGTACTTTAGCTTAATGCTAGCTCCAGTCCCAGTATGTAGGTCTGTGGAAAGATGGCAAAATACAAGAATTGCTAGAATTCAAACCCTACTTTAACCCCTCCCCTGCTGATGACGGAACCGCTCCATCATCAGCTACGGTTGGGCTGTGCTGATGACGGAGCGGTTCCGTCATGGCCCGGCCGCCGCGCCTGCGCAGCGCTGATTTCGCGCCTGCGCGGCCATTCTAATAAGCGGGGCGGGTCATGACGGAACCGCTCCGTCACCAGCACAGCTCAACCGCGGCTGGTGACGGAGCGGTTCTGTCACCAGCATGGGGCGGCCGCGCGGCCGCCCCACCCCGTTAGCGCTGCGGCGGAATAGCCGCCGCAGCGAAAGGGTTAATATGAATCTTGGCATAATCAGAGAGGCTATTATCAGCGCTCTTATAAGAGATTGCTGCCATAATGCAGCGCTGCACTACGCGGCACCAAAGGGACAAGTGGATTATTTAACAGGACAAATAGATTTCTGAAGCAAGCTTTCCCATGGGCAAGTAGCTATTTTATTAAATTCCACAACCCTACTGTTAGTGGTTGGAAGGATATAATGGTCATATGACCCTAAAATACTAGCATGTTTCAGCCCTAAACTATTGGCCTAAATGATCCTGGGCTTCTGTCAGGATTGAATTCTAATTTTATAACCCCCACAAATGTATTCACCATATTTTTGTTGTGTGCAGTATGCAATTGTATTCAAAGCATGCACATGCAGTGCTAATACTTGCCACTCTGGTTAGTTCCCAGAACGCTGGAGAATATTATCCCCATGGAGGTGAGTGGTTGGCCCTGTATTCAAACCTCCATTAAGTATCCTAATCTACTATGTAACCTACTCTGCTCCCCTGCTTGTGGCCTGGCCTCCTAATGTACACCAAAAGTGGTATTGTCTTCTTGTTTGGGAGTCCATCACACTCCCGGTTTTCTTCTCTTGGCCACATTACTATAAAGAGAAGAGGCTTCACCAGTTGGACACAATGAGCACTTTTAATCTCTTATTGATCACACTAAGGAGTACAGAGTGGATGGCCAACTCCATGTCTGGTTCTCGGAAGATAAGAAGTGACAGGCAATCCAGAAGCGGACCATAGCCAGGTGGATTGTTTTTTTTGCCTAAAATTGTGCTGTGTCCAAGAATGAGCCTCTGAAAATCTTTGGGATTTTCCTACCGTACTTAAGGCTGCAACTAAAACCTTCTCCTGGGGCGTTCCTGTTCTGGAAATTTGACAGGTGTCCACATTTGTGCCCGTTAGTACTTTCACCAGGTATTACTCTCATGGCTTTCCTGTCCTCTAGGAGCGTGTTTTTGTTCCCTCGATCCAGCTTATTTCCTGGTCTGAGGTATACTACATAGGCCACCCACCTTTTTGGAGGTACAGATTTGGTGTCCATCCAGAAGGTAAGGAATCTGTAGTTAGAAGCATCTGTGAGAAGAACAAACTACTTTCTTTAGGCGGATACTGTATCTCAAGGACAAGCCCTTCTCTACACTATTTGGAGTGACCTGATAGGCGTTGTTCTGTTGCTGTCGGCTGTGTCTAAGGGTGCAGAGTGCTTGGTTGTAAGCTGATGTCGGCTGCATGGGTGGCACCAATCTATGATTCCGTGCCATCCCTTCCAGAGGGCAGCAAAAGGTGTTGCATATTCTTAAGACACAACCTACTGACGTGGGATTACTTGCTAGAAAAAGATTTCAAATTGTCTAGTGCCTTATTTAAAATTTGAGTAATCTGTGGTTAGCGTATTCATCAGAAAGAGTGTAACCAGAGTGAAGCAACTTGTTCTGTTCCATGCATAGATTCTCTTCCTACAGTTGATGGTATCCAATGCTGTTTTTTTGTGATCCACTCAAAAGATTTTGGGCAAGTAGCTAGCCTGTTGAGACTCCCATTGTGCAGTCTGTGTGGAAAAAGTGAAGCTATCATGATTTACTTGATTTTTGTCCCTGCAGTGAACATTAATGCACTATCTGTAATAGCCAAATTTGGACATTGATCTGGCTATCGTTGACTTTGGAGCACCTTCAATGCTTTAGAGCATTTGCGGTTACTCACAGCGATTTAATCATGTATTAGTGCTCGTAAATTCTCTTTATTTAATAAAACTTTATTTGCATTAGACTATTTAATAAATGACAACATCCAATTTTATTTATCTATTTATAAAGTTTTATATAGCGCGAACTTGACCTAAGATGGTATCGGAGCGCTTTACATTTAGGATCGTTGCGTTACTAGTTTTGCAGCGTGAATCTTTCTGGATTCACTATGCTGTGCATATTCCGCGGTCTTGTGGTTGGGTCCGGATTCGTAGTCTTTTCTTTGTTTTTTTTTTCTTTTTTCGTAGCCCTTGTGGGCGTCGACGTCACACCTCCTTGGGTGCATTTCCGGTGACGTCGGCATGCTTCCTGCGGAAGCTCCCACTCTTGGGCGCCATCTTCAGATTCTTTTTTCCGCGGTCGGGTCTGGATCGTTCCCGTTTGGGCTCCAGACATTTTTGGAGAAAGTACTGAAAAGAGTGGAAGTTGGAGGAGATATTGGAAGAAGAAGACTAAGGAAGACTTCACAGAACATCGACGAAGAGGGAAGAAGGTGAAAACCTTGAGAACTTCGACGATCGTCGACGTCCACGCGGTCAGGGAGGCCTGAACGCACGAGGATGGACAACACACCGTTCAAGTTCTGCCCGAACTGCAGACACAAGTACGCACAGAAGGACCAGCACCCGGTTTGCAACCTTTGCCTACCGGTAGAACACAGAAGCGAGGACTGCAACGCCTGCGCCGTCTTCGCCCAGAAGACCCTTCGTGTGAGAAAGAGACAGAGGGTAGCACACGCCGCCCTCGGCGGAAAATCCCCGACGCCATCGCTGTACGAGCTAGGGATTTCCTCGGAGGAGGAGGACAACGCTGCCGCCGAAGACGACAGCTACACGGTCGTAGAGACCGATTACAAGAAGACACCTGATAAGGTAGGAGACTCGACGTCCCACAAGAGCACGAGAGACTCTGAGTCTCGAAAGTACGAGGCCAAGAGCCCGAAGGCGCCGACGCAGCGACATCTGCAGTCTGCGACCACAAGCAGGCCCAGCGGATCCTTGGAGAAGGAGTCCCTGGCGCCGAAAGCTGTTGACCAGCAGAAAGCGTTGAAGATCGTCGCCGAAAGGGACCGATCGACGTCGAGGGAGAAAGACCCTAAAGCCTCGGCACCGTCCAAGGACCCGAAGGCCAGTTCGACGTCCAAGCCGTCGACGCCGAAAATCTCGCCGCCGAACCAGGCGCCGAAGAGAGGGGCCGAATGTTCCGAAGCCGAACACGCGGCCGAGGTGGAAAGGAAAAGGCGTCGGCTAGAGGCCGAGATGGCAAGCCTCTTGCAGCGGAGAAAGGAGGTCGCCGCAGAGATGAGTGCCTTCACGATTCCACTCAAGACCAAGCACACCGTGCTAGATCTGGTCGAGGAGGAAGAGGAGCAGGTCGACGACCATGTGCCGAGCGACGAGATGGTCGACGAGCGGGAAGCTGAAGAAAATCCCTACGAGGATTACAGTTATGAGGACGAAGAGGGCAGTAGGGTTGACGCCGAGTCGGCCACCTCTGACCCACGCGAGGAGGATTACCTAGACGTCGACACCGAGAGCCCGGAAGAGCCGGTCGACTCGTACCCCTCGAGACCCTCGCCGCTGGACGACATCGGGGCGTACAACTCGGCGATACAATCAGCCGCAACTGCATTCAAGTTGAAACTCGACGAAGAAAAGCAGAAAGCAGACTTCCTGCTGGAGACATTGCTTCCAACACAGACAGGAAGCCAGTTCCTCCCAATGCTCGAGAGCATCTTGGCTCAGGGAAAGGAAGCGTTCAAAGAGCCCGCAACATGCAAGGCGGTAACTCCCAGAACAGAGAAAAAATACAAACACTCCTCGAAGGACCCAGCCTACATTCGAGGCGAGGTCTCCGCTGACTCCATTATCACTTCGACAGCTAGGAAGAGGGCGAGCGTATCCACTACCTCGGGTCCACCACCGGATAAGGAGAGCAAGAGGATGGATCTGGTGGGGAGAAGGATCGAGCGAAATGCCGCGACCCACTGGCGCATGGCTAACTCCAACGCCCTGTTAAACAGGCACATGTACCAGATCATGGAGGGGCTGGGGCACTTGGTGAAGGACCTACCCCAGGATGCCAGGCAGAAGGCCGAAAAGTTGATCGAAGATGGGAAGAACGCGGCAAATTCTTGCCTTAAGACGGCCCTGGACGGAGCAGACACCGCCAGCAGGCTCATGATGATGGGTGTCACGGAAAGGAGACACGCCTGGCTCAGGATCTCAGGGTTCAAACCCGAGGTGCAACACAGTATCCTGAACACACCGTTCAACGGCGAAACACTTTTCGGGGCAACGGTTGACGACAAACTATGCCAACTCAAAAAAGATAACGAGACAGCAAGATCCATGGGGGCATTGCAGTTCAGAGGCAACAGAAGAGGCACCCCGGCACGGAGGCCCGGCGGGAGAGGTGGAAACCAGCCAGGTACATCGCACCAGGCCTTCCAGCAGACGCACCAGACAGACCCACAGGCTCAGCAAGGTCACCAGAAGCAGTCCTGGCAATACCAGCCAAGAGGTCAGTCCTTTCGAGGGAGAAATGGACGTGGTCAGAATAGAAGAGGGGGGCAGCAGCCCACCTCAAAGTGACTTCAGACACCTCGGGGTGCCCGACCACAGGAAAGACCCCAGGGGGCACCACGTACGAAGGGGTCAGGACAATCTAGAGGCCTACGACCACATGACACCAGTGGGATGAAGGTTAAAGTTCTATCTCCAAGAATGGAGAGAAATAACATCAGACAAATGGATACTAAACATCATCCAATTCGGATACTGCTTGGAGTTGGAAGGAAAGCCAACAAACAGAAAGCCAAGGGGGAAGCCTCCAGCAAGAGAACAGCTGGCGAGGCTTCAGGAAGAAGTGCAGGAACTTCTACAAAAACAGGCCATAGAAAGAGTTCCCTTCAGGGAAAGGAACAAGGGAATATACTCGACGTACTTCCTAGTACCAAAGGTCGACAACAAGATGAGACCCATCCTAGACCTAAGGTTCCTCAACAAATTCATAAGGACACAAAAGTTCATAATGACCTCCCTGCAGGAGGTGCTGCCGCAATTGCCAGAGCAAGTAAAGATCTTCCTGGGGGCACAGATCAACACCTTACAGGGCAAAGTGTTTCCCAGCGAGAAGAGAGCGAGGGCGCTGGTCAAGGAAACTCGCCTCTACCGGAAGGGACAAGCTCGGACAGTGAGGACTGCGAGCAAGATCATGGGGATGATGGCATCGTGCATCCACCTAGTGCCGAATGTGCGGCTACACATGAGACCCATGCAAGAATGGCTCCAGGAACAATGGTCACAGGCTTCGGGCAGTTGGGAGGATCTTGTGGTGGTGACGCACGCAGTGCAGAAGGAGATGGCATGGTGGACCTTGGAGAACTTAACAAGGGGACAACCTCTAACACTCCCAACCCCAACAGTGACCATCACCACGGACGCATCCCTGAAGGGATGGGGCGCTCACATGGAAGAGCTCAAAGTGAGGGGTCTTTGGACGCCAGCAGATGCGACAAGGCACATCAATTACCTCGAATTGAAGACGATCTTCCTTGCACTGAAAGCCTTCCAGACAAGACTGTACAGGCAGAGGGTGTTGCTACAGACAGACAACACCACGGCGATGTTCTACATCAACAAGCAGGGTGGAACTCAGTCAACAACGCTTTCGAAGCTGGCGCAGGAGATATGGAGGTGGGCCATCCCTCTCCAGATAGACCTGCTAGCCATACACCTACCAGGGAAAGAGAACATTCAGGCAGACTGGCTGAGCAGACAGACCTCTGCATCCCACGAATGGGAGCTCAATGCTCAGGAGACAAGGAGGCTGTTCAACAGGTGGGGAACACCATCTGTGGACCTGTTTGCAACACGCCAGAATGCGAAATGCCGAAACTTCGCATCCAGACAACACGAAGAAGGGTCCCTTGGGAATGCCCTATGGATAGATTGGTCCGGGAAATTTGCGTACGCTTTTCCCCCGATACCACTGATACACAGAGTACTGAGCAAGTGCAGAGCGAGCACCATGACCCTGATACTGGTCGCGCCACAGTGGGCGAGGCAGACTTGGTACTCGCAGATCATGGAGATGGCGCAGTGTGCACCCCACAGATTCGCCAGAAGAAAAGACCTGCTCTCCATGCAGAACGGAGAGGTGCTGCACCCAGAACCAGAGAGCATGAGCCTAGTAGCATGGCTCCTGAAGACATAGAGTTCGCACATTTGAGACTGCCCGAGAGCACCCTCAGGGTCCTTCAGGAGGCACGAAGGCCCAGCACACGGAAGTGCTATGTCGCAAAGTGGAAAAGATTCACGATGTGGTGCAAGAGGGAAGGGCTCCACAAAAAACTGAAAAAGGATTCCACGGTACTGAAGTACCTGACACACTTACTGGAGAAAAACCTCAGCTCGTCCTCCTTGAGAGTTCACCTGGCGGCTATAGTGGCATACACAAGGGGGGAGATGGGCAGAAGCTTCTTCACATCACAGGTCGTAAAGAGGTTCCTGGAAGGAGCGAAGAGGATCGCACCACCCAAGCGGGTACCACCGCCGGCATGGAACTTGAACGTGGTCTTGACGGAACTCATGAAGGAGCCCTTCGAGCCACTTCACAAGGCCTCCTTGAAGATGCTAACTATGAAAACTGCCTTCCTGGTTGCAATAACGTCCTTACGAAGAGTGAGCGAGCTGCAAGCGCTAACGCTACAGGAGCCCTACTTACAAATACACAATGGCAGGGTGGTGATGAGGACCGACCCACACTTCATGCCGAAGGTGGTGTCCAGGTTCCACATGAACCAGTCCATACAGATACCGAGTTTTTTCCAAAAACCAACGACTAAGGCAGAGCGAGCTCTGCACACCCTGGACGCCAGAAGGGGGGTCATGCATTACATCGAAAGGACTAAAGGGCACAGGAAAACGAAACAGTTCTTTGTGTCGTTCGCCAACAGTTACATGGGCAAGGCAGTGACTAAGACCACTATTGCACGATGGATCGCGCAAACAAACTAACTCTGCCACAAAAGGGCAGGAGAAGAACTGGCAGAGGGGGCACGCGCCCACTCCACTAGAAAAAAGGGGGCTACAATAGCCTTCCTGGCCAATACACCCATACACCCATACAAGACATATGCCTGGCGGCAACATGGGCTTCGGTACACACATTCACGAAACACTATTGCGTGGATGTGCAGATGAACAAGGAAGCACAAGTCGGACAAAGGGTGCTCCAGCATATATTCAGAAACCAGAGCTCATCTTCCACCCAGCCGCCACGGAAATGAGAAACCGCTACGAAATCGATGCACAGCATAGTGAATCCAGAAAGATTCACGCTGCAAAACGAATAGTTTCTTACCTGTCGGTGTAGTTTTGCAGCTTGAAGATCTTTCTGGATTCACTAGCGAACCCACCCACCTCCGCCAGAAAGATGAGGCTGGAGAGAGAAGAGGTGGTCAAAAAAAAAAAAAAAAAAATGAGGAGAAGAAGTAAGAGAATATAAGGACAAGTGGTAAAGAAACTATCACCTGAATAGAACATTGCCATTACTTCGGAAAAGAAAGAAACACGGAAAAAAGAATCCGAAGATGGCGCCCAAGAGTGGGAGCTATCGCAGGAAGCATGCCGACGTCACCGGAAATGCACCCAAGGAGGTGTGACACCGACGCCCACAAGGGCTACGAAAAAAAAAAAAAACAAAGAAAAGACTACGAATCCGGACCCAACCACAAGACCGCGGAATATGCACAGCATAGTGAATCCAGAAAGATCTTCAAGCTGCAAAACTACAGGTAAGAAACTATTCGTTACATCAGATACTAAAGCATAGTAATGAACAGTACACATAAACAATGTTACAGCCATTCGAATTAGGGAGGGAAGGAAGGCGTAATAGCGGGGAGACGAGGAGGAACAATGCCCAATGTCCGGCTGGGTAGGTGACGGTCAAGGGGGAAAACCAGGGCCAGACTCCTCATTAGCTGTCAAGCAGTTCCACTGGTCATCAGCCATGTTGCTCGGGTCTCAGCGTTCAGGAAAAAACAGTTTTTAGTTTAGTTCATTTGCGAAGGTTATATAGCGCTATCTAGACCCGGAGGTATCAGAGCGCATAACCAGGAGAATGTTGCATTATAAGATTCATCAAAAGGATTATAAAGCGCTTGCCAGACCAGACCTGAAGGTATCAGAGCGCTATAGCAGAGGAAGATTGTGTTACAAAGTACATCAGTTACAATGGCGTAGAAAGGTACAGTAAGCAAACGAGGTTGAGAGAATTTATGGGAAAAGGAGGGGAGGAAGGAGCCTTAGCATGGAGACAAAGAAGAACTGGTTCCAAAGTCCGGAGAGACAAATAGAGAGGGAAAGAGTAGAGGTGGAATGAGAGGGGAGAGGACGAGGGGGAAAACAGAAAGGAGATAAAGGGAAAGTCATCCCAAAGACCGTGTGGGTAGGTTGCGGCCAGGGAGATAATCCAAGGCCAGTCTCCCCTATAGCTTTCTAGAAGCTCCAACGGGCATCGGTCAGAAAAATGGGAATAAAGGAGACGAAAGAAAAGGCAGAAACTACAGAATATGCAGAGGGGGGGGAGGGGGGTGCGCGAGATGGGGAGATGGTGTCCAGTGTCCAGGCGCCTGCAATGTGTCTGTGTCCTTAGGCCCAAGAAAGTCAGCGCCCTAGTGATGCTGGTCAGGATAGATTCATTGAGGGAGTGCAGCGCAGCCCCAAGTACTCCCTCAAACCAAGAAATTGTTTGTGACCTCATAGGCTCCTCTGTAATGCATAGCCTGGCAGCCCGACAATCTGCTGTGTGGCTATAATGATCTGATCTGCACTGCTTCTCTCTATGCAGGAACGTGTACCTCGACTCTTCCACTGATTCTGAAAAGGGAGGGACGGCTGGCATTTTGGACTCAGGGTTTCCTTCCCCACCACTCGGCAATCGTCAACAGTAGGTGCCTATATCGCTATATCGATTTTCTACCGCTGTGAACGAGGCAGCGAGGCAGAAGCTGGGGGGAGTCTCTCTCAATCGTTTTCAAGCCAGACCGCCATCTTAGGGTCAGGCATGGCGTGCGAACTCTTGTCACAATAGTGACTTTCAGCCCCCACCCACCCTGTAAATGTTTTGTTGGGATTATATCCCATCAACAGGAGTCCCAGTACTCTCCGGGCCCCTCTGTCATTGCCCACGCACCTGGGGAGTCCAGAGTCGCAGCATGGCACCCCGGGGTCTGCCGCAGCAACTTCTCCCGTGGAGCGTCTTTCCTCCACCGAGATCCTCGGCGCTCCCAGAATCAGGAGCCCGCTCCACATGCCACGGCAAGTGGAATGTCGCTGAAGCGTCAGCTCCCCGATCCCCTCACAGGCAACCGAGGATCCTCGCCTCTCGTGGGGCGGTGGGTACCATTTTGGCGAGCGCCGGGGTCCGTCCATAGGGCAACTTTCCCAATCCCAGGGACAATTCATCAGTGGTTGCAAAACGCCCCGTTTGTGCCCCTCATATTCAGCCTGCCGACGGTGACCTTCACGGCAGTCAAAACGCGGGCCAGCCGCAGCTCGAGGCTCAGGAAAGCATCGCGGACTGGGAGCCGAGACGAGCCACGTCCATCCGGCTCCCAGTGTCCCATGTCTTGTTAAAGTACTGGGGTTGGTAATAATGAAATCAACATATAATAGGAATATTTTCATACGCTTGAGTGTGAAATATGGAAAAATAAAAGGAGCCCCAAATTGATCTGCCGGTTTCCCCTTTTCCAGTTACTTTGATTATTTTAAAATGGGTAAAAGGGTGTTCACCAAAGGGGCAGAATTCACTGACTAAGCATATGCTATACATTTCTGTTGCTCTAGCTTATGGAGGACAAACCTGCAGGCAGTTTTTACAAAGGCATTATGAGCTTGTGTTCTGTTTCATGTAGTAGGCTCTGCTAAACCCGTTTTGCTCGAATCTGTTGTACTTTCAAAAATACCAACATTATTAACAGGGATGTGGAATTCCTATAGCCCGACACCCAGGACATATTGTTTGGGGTCAAAGGGCAACAAGTTTCCATGTACATTTTGCCCTTGGGACAAGTTGGCCCAACCTCCCTACAGCACAAACCCTTTGGCTGGCAATTTATAATACCACATTATGGACCAAGGAAAGGCATTGCATGCAGTTAAGCTAATATTTGTGGCCATGTGTTAATGCTGTTCAAACTTGTATTCATGGTTCATTAATGCAAAACCTTGGTTATTAGGGTGAGCGCTCGAAGTAAATGTTGTAAGCTCAGACTGCATCACTGACAGTGGTTCCAGTATACAAATGTGTGCACAAGTTTTCAAAGTTTAGCAATATGAGGCTATGTATAATGCTCCCAGGATGCGCTCTGATTAGATGCAAATATTTGCAGAAGCTTGAAAGAAGGATTAATTATTCTTTGCTTTCAAAATAAAATGTTCACAAACAAATGCATTTAGCTAAACTACTGTAAAATATTAGGTACAATTTCTTTTCAGCATCATTTAGTAAAATGTGTTGATGTATGCTAGTATTTCCCAAAAATATTCATAATGGAAATTCAGTGTAACAGGTTTTAATAAGATTATGGGAAACCTAAACAAGCATTGGTAAAGCCAGTAGGTCTGAAATTGTTGGTCAGCCTTTTGGTTTTGTCAATGCATGACTTGTTTGGCATGGCTTTTGTAAAACCTTATTGAGGTGGGAGCTGCTGGGCCCTCACCATTGTAACAACATTGACAAAAGCAAAAATTAGTTTTATTCTCATAAAGCACACATTGCCACAGTAGTTCCTGGCACTGAACAAAACGACTGTGTGACAATATGCTCCTTGTGAAAGAACAGAATGCTGTCACTCACAGTGAAACTGGCCGATAGAGAGAATGTCGATTCTCCAATTAACATGGAGAGAATCTTGATTTCATTAAAGACATACGGAGGCTAACATTATGCAAATACTTTTATTTGCTGCCCAAACATGCAGCCCTTTAAAGAATGCTATTACATCACAATAAATAGAACTTTAACACATAACAACTAGGATGAGCAGGTTCCCATCTTCCTCGTGGGCTGCGATGACACAGGAGTACAGTGAAGAAATTTAATGGAAACGATTATGTAAATTCCTTAAGATTGTTATCTGAGAAGGAACAAAAAAATACCATATAGTAAAAAAGGCAACAGACAATAAACACATATTCAGATATAAGAAAACATTTGACATCAATCAACCCAAACCTCTCGGGGAGAGGAGGGTGGGATAATGTTAGCCTCCGTATGTCTTTAATGAAATCAAGATTCTCTCTTCATGTTAATTGGAGAATCGACATTTCATTACAAGACCGGAGGCTACCATTATGCATGTTTAAAGCCATGCAAAGCTGCACCGCTAACATGTTCTATCGGTCTCAAGTAGAACTTCGAGAAGGTACTTGCATTAGACCAATCTGCAGCTTTAAGTATTTCGGGCAGAGAACCTCCAGTACAAAAGACTTTGCTAGCCATTGCACCTCTAGAAGAGTGAGCACCAAACCTAGACAGATCTACACCTGCTTCATGCATAATCAGGCGTATCCATCTCGCTAAAGTTGCTGATGACACTGGCCTAAAAGGTCTAACAAAAGATAAAAGAAGTTGATCACACCCAGGAGGTCTAGAAACTGAAATCTTATTTTCATAACACTTCATGCAATTAACAACACATAATTTTTCACATTCATGAAAGAAGGGATAGAAGATAGATTCTGACATCGTTTTCGTTCTTCTCCAAATATCGAAATGAACACCTTCAGAAGAATAAAATCTGTAGGAAAGATCAAGAGCTTTAATATCAGACACCCTCCTGAAGGATATTAAACACAATAGGGTTGCTAATTTCATTGAAATTCTTTTAAGGGAAAGTAACTGATTAACAGGCCAGGACATGAAAAGGTTAAAAATAAGATTAACATCCCAAAGAGATTCATAACAAGCTCTAGGAGGTCTCCTAAGTCTAATACCCTTCATGACCCTTTTGATTAGTGGATTACTTCCGATAGCAAGGTTATTAATCAAACAATGACCTGAAGAGATAGCTGACCTGTAACAGTTGATGGTTCTAAAAGAAAGACCTGACTCAAAAAGATGAGCGAGGTAATTAGCTACATATTGTAAAGGACATTGAACGGGATCCAAATCCCTTTCAAGGCACCAACCAGACCATTTGTTCCATATTCCTCTGTATCTCTTTCTGGTCCCAGGGGCCCATGATTCTTCCAGTAAGCTTTTAGCTTCTCCCGAAAGTTCAGAATATCTCCCTGAATCCCTGATATCCTCCAAACAAGAAAGTTCATTTTCCCCTCCAAGACTAAAGGATGTTCTTCTCCGTCTGGGCCTTGTAGTAGACCCGGACAAAAAGGGATTAAAGAGGTTTTTAACGTTGTCAGGCAAAGGTCTAAATAATCCCCTTATAGTTGTCTAAATAATCCCTTCAAGGGCTAATTATAAGGTAGTATCCTTGAAATAATTTACAGGGAAAGACTTTGTAAGCGTGAGTTAATCACTTATCTTAAAGGGACTCTTGCGTCGATTCCGATAAAGGCCAGTAGATGGCGATCCTTTGCCAGAAATAAATCTTTTTTTGAGTATTAATTTTTGTGTAAATATTATTATTCTTGTTTGATTTATGCTTCGTAATGGCTCCGTGTCCTCCGTCTCCGTTACACTCTCGTTAGAAGGATGTAACCATGGAGACCAGGAGGAGCATTTTAATAAATCTCAGCCGCGCATTGAAGCGCGAGGCTGATCTACGTTACCGCGTCTCTGCGTCTCCCAGCTAGTTGCTAGGAGACGTGTGAGGCTTTCAAAGAAGCATAATGGGCATGCGCAGGGCCCTACGTCAAGCTACGTTGCTAAGAGACACGGGAGATTAAAAATATATGTCGGTGTTTGCGTTTCTTTTCGATTACTCCCTTTTTTTTTTGAAACGGAAGATACGCTTGAAAATTATTTAGGGGTCCTCATTCAGGCATACAGAGTTCAGAAAAAATATTATAGATATTCCGACATTGTTACAGAATATTCGAATACTTACCATGAACTAATCTCTAACGATCGTAGTTAACAGGAATAAAAAAGGCTAATCCCGACCATAAATTGGACTGGGAAATGTTAATGTTAACATCTAATAAGAAAACCGTTTTAAATAAACAATATTAATGTAGATTCTGCGAATAATTGTTAATAAATAAGTGAAGATTAGATATTTAGTAATCCTAGTCATAATTAACTAATATTATCGCGCACACCACACGCCCTTTTAATTTAACCACCTGTTCACCCCATGTCACCTGCTGTTCACGTACACCACAAAGCATGTTTTTTAATAAAAATAAACACCTTTTCACGCAGCATGTTAGCAGCCTAACTGTATGCCCACTTAGGCACTTAAATAACAGCTAGAACCTAGACATATGTTCTTAAAGACGATACTTGTTACATTACGCCGACAGGCCACTTAATCTTCATTCTTTGTAGATACCCCTTGACAAAGGGCTCCGCCCGAAATGCATAGGGAGTGGAACTCATTCACCCGCATAAACCACATTCTGTGAAGATTGTATCACCTTGATATGATGACAATATCAAACGACTTAAATATGTGAATAAACAGATGAAATAACGTCATGAACTATTTGGGAGTCTAAACTTATTTTTGGAACCCTAAGGTGTGCCTCCAGCCAGGGATGCACTCACTTTTATGCGTGCACACAACAGTATTGTATTCTACAGCGTCATCGGACGGTGACGCTACCTGGGAGAGCACCCCACCTGCGCAAACTTTTTGAACTCAAGATAAAAGATAAAATAACGTAGTGCACCTTTTACCTTTTGATAAGATTAAAGGCACCATTAATAAGGTTCATTGTCTCCAACCCCCCTCTAGCCTCCCCTTTCCCAAGTGAAAGGTTGGTTCGGCCCCTTAGGTTAACCTCTTCAATGCTCATGACGAGCTGAGCTCGTCATGAGCCACGGCGCTCCGGTGCTCATGACGAGCTCAGCTCGTCATGGCCCGTGGAACGCTCACACGCGGGGATAATTCCCCCGCTCTGCTGAACGTTCCACGGAGCCAATGCACCTGTGACGAGCTGAGCTAGTCATGAGCACAGGAGCACTGTAGCTCACGACAAGCTCAGCTCTTCATGAGCTGTGCGCCCCCCCCCCCCCAGCGCAGCGGGGGATTAACCCCCAGCAGCGAAGGGGTTATTAAGCTAGAGAATAGTGTCTGGAGTCCACCCAAGAGCCCCACAAAACCCGCTCATTCATGCAGGGTTAAGCACCAAGAGAATGCTTTGTTGAGTTCACCAAGGAGTAACACAAGCCATTCAATTGGAGGCATGTTCATGTGCCAGGGAATTGTTTTGTGTGAATATTGTATTATATATCTCTCCTTCACCCTGGGGAGGCAATTTTTTGTGTAGAAGGCTAGCATGATACTCCGTAGATGTGCCATACGTGGAAGAGTGTAACAGTTTCGCTGCGGGTGTTGGTCAGGACGAGGGCTGTGGATGGGCGCCGGCCGCTTCTACTTTAACGGCCTGCTGGGATACAGTGCCCACACCCTCCTCCATTGGACTCACAGGACCTTCAGTCCAACACCATTTCCATATCTGACTCTGCATACGGACAGAGACAGACTTTACAGTAAGGTGGCACAACCCGTTATACCACCGAAGAATTTTAAGGACATTTTTATTGCTGTCTCCCGCTAGCATACATTTAATATAAAAACAGCGTTGGAAAGAACCTAAATAATAGGATAATTGTAGCTGGGAAGGTGACCCCTGGATCCCGCTTCCATTTTCTTCCCCGCACGCGACGTCCAACCAATTTTAAGCCCTGAAGAAGTCCCAGTTTGGGACGAAACGCGTCGGCTGTATGCGTTTGACTACTGTTTGAAAATAAAAGATTTGAAGAAGAACTCCAACATTTCTGAGAGATATCATTAATATTACTACTGTTTCATGTTTTTGTGGTGCACCTTTGCGGTTGTTTGAACTGTAACAGTTTTATACCCACTCTCCGAGTAGTGTAAATGCTGTGCATTACGACCCGGTTGTTATCTTTTCATATTTTGTTGCTGCCTATGCATGAACCTGAAGTGAAAGGGGTGCGATTTTCATCTTTAAGCATAAGAAACACGGTCATGGAATCGGTCTCACAAACTTCCCCCTACCTTTTGAGCTCAATGTCTGGGAATAGTGGTATGCCCCATTTCAGCAAAGAACCTGGGCAGTGCAAGCAAACTATAGGCAAAGCAATTGCGTGTCACTCCTAGTGAGCTTAATAGAGTAGTACATTAAGATATACATTTCTCATATAATGAGGCAGAGTTGCACCTTGTCACCATCTCCCTGGAACCCCTTTTAATTAGATCTGCTAGGACTGATGGCTCACCCTTATGTGAACCGTTTGAGTTAAACTTCTGGTTGATGATGTATCCTTATGTAGACCTGACACCAGATTAGCCTTACTTGGGTTGTGCGAAATTGGCGATTCTTTTTGCAAAATTTCACTAATTACACAAAATAAATTTTTCGCTGTACTTCAGTTACCTTTTTACTTTTTTTGCAGTGAGTGTATATACCGCACTAAAAAGTCATGATCTGTATATCGACAGACTATTGGCTAGAGAAAAAAACTCTTCTTTGTAGAGAAAATGTCTCCCGCAAGCAAACATCATTCAACTTTGCATTATATAAAATGGCAGCAATTTCACACATTTGGTGGAATGCTGAATTTGGATAATACGTGAGATTACAGCATGTATGAAACATTTCACACAGGTATCAACACATCCATCTATTTAACAGCTTGTAGGAGAATGGATCACATTCAAGGTATAGGTTAAATGTATGCTTAACTAACTTCTCTGAGGCAAGGAATTTCATTTGAATACTGACCAGATTTTACCAACTGTAAAATATTTAGCAGTTCCTCTCATTTTATACAGACAGTGTAATTAGAATTGAGAAAAAATTACAAAATTTTTCATTGTCTTAAATTAGATGAATCAACACTGTGAAATAATCACATTTTGCCCATATTTATGCATCCCCTTTATTTTTGTTTTAGTTTATTAACCACATGGCTGCTGGCAGTTTTCCCGTCCTGTGCTGGGAAATGCCATTTTGCTGTTTCCATGACGAGCTCAGCTCGTCATCAGCACACAACACCCGTGGGTGATGACGAGCTGAGCTCGTCAGCATCGAAAGGGTTAAAAAATATATATATATATTATTTTCCACTTTAAAAAGAGGAGGGATGCACCCTGCTTTCTGCATTTATTTTCGCCACAGTATTTTATGCTTTAATGGGATTACTGGACTAGCCTGGATATTTTGTATGACCCAGACAGATGTGGTATCCTCTTATGGTTTGACAACCGCAAGTACTTAAAAGGAATATGATTAAAAACATAGATAATACCCTTTTATGTTAATTTCGAGATATTGTTGACTTTAGATATGCTTCTGAAGAATAATCTGACTTGCATCCCAAAATAAATGCTCCTTCCTTCCATTGCTTTGGTTGAAATAAGTGTGAGGCCCACGTGTTCCCTTTGCTCCCATTAAATGGCGTTCTGCTGATTCCAGGTACTTTTGAGCGCACTGTACCTGACATTGGCTTGATATTTGTTTTTAGGTCTGCCTATTCCATTCCGCAGGAATGAATAGGACGAGTCTATTGTGGTGAAACCAAGAGTTAAACTAAGGTCTCTCAAAAAGCGGATTTCCACGAGTGCATGTGTTCTCGTGACCACGCTTTTCCGACCCGCCTGCCTCCGAGAGCTTCACACAAAGCCATCTGTTGCTTCCCCGGCGCACTAGGCCTCACTTCTCCTCCTAATTACACTTCTTTCACGTCCGCGAGGCCGTACTTCAAAAGGATCCTCATCCGCTCAACTCTGCCCCCCACCCTCGCCTCCACTTCTTATCTCTCATCATAGCTCCCCTCTCATTCATCCCCCCACCCCCCAAATCCCCACTTGTTTTAGGACTTGTGCCCTGACCCTACATCTCCACTCACATTTGTGGAAGTGAATCTGCGTGGTTAAAAACTGTTGAAATCCTAATGTGTGACATCAATCTACTTCTAAAATAGCACTCTTGAACATCAGGCCACTGGAGCATGTGAAGGAATCCTGCGCATGTTTATGGCAGCTTTAGAACATGCAATCCATGTATGACACCGTCCCAGATCACGTTCACCAGTGATCTTTCCCTCATGCGCATACTTGTAAAGTATTAATTCCTGGCACCTGCTTCACGTGCAAAATGCGTCAGTAAGGCCCCATGGCTGCAGATTAAATCCCAGAAATGTTGTTTGTGACGGATGACACGTCCCAGATGTCAACGAGCGCGGGCAGCTATATTTTGTCCTTGATGCATGGACTTTAAAGCTATCCCGAAAAAACATGACTGCAGCGTATTTCACGTGAAAAATGCGTCAGTAAGGCCGCATGGCTGCAAATTAAATCCCAGAAATGTCGTTTATGATGGATGACACGTCCCAGATGTCAACGCTCGCGGGCAGCTATATTTTGTATTTGATGCATGGACTTTAAAGCTATCACGAAAAAACATGACTGCAGCATAATTTTTTCCTGTGATGCTGCTTTGGTGTCGACGGGATATATCATTCCTCGACAGGGGCCTAATTTACTGTGGAATGAAGCTTCAGTCTCCCTTGCCGCGCTATTGATTCTGACGTGTTGTGCTTGGCAGCGCGTGCCACGGTCCCTCCATGTGCACAGCCAGTGTTGTCGACCCATTGCAACCGGGCACTCTCTCTGCACATACCCCGCTGTAATCACACTCCCGGGGGTTGTGATGTCTGCAAGGAACGCACAAATTATAAGAGCCTATTTGACTGCAGTTAAGATAAAGCTCTGAGCTCATTATAAACGCATTTTACTGGAAAAGTGGTAAATTGGACAGCCTTAAACTAATGGCATGGAGACGTGCTTGCTGCGATTTACGAGTAGTTACAGGAAATACACGCCATTAATATTCAAGCAATGTAGGAACGTTTGCCCTACAGTAAGGCGCATGCCAAATGTGTGCATAAGGAAGAGCTTCAGTGAGCTTTTTGGGGGAGTAGTTCATGCAATTCAATCATTACCATGTCTATAAGCATTTTTTAAAGAAATATAAATGACAGAAATTCGTCCATTGGCTTTTTTTGGGAAAGTTTTCTGAATAAAAGCCGAGCTGCCTGCCTCCTCAAGCTTCACACAAAGCCATCTGTTGCTTCCCCAGCGCACTCGGCCTCACTTCTCCTCCCCCTAATTACACTTCTTTCACGGCCGCGAGGCCGTACTTCAAAAGGATCTTCATCCGCTCCTCTCTGCCCCCCACCCTCGCCTCCACTTCTCATCTCTCATCACAGCTCCCCTCTCATTCATCCCCCCACTGCCCAAATCCGCTCTTGTTTTAGGACTTGAGCCCTGACTTTACGTCTCCGCTCACATTTGTGGAAGGGAATCTGCGTGGTGTTTAAAAACTGTTGAAATCATAATGTGTGACATCAATCTACTTCTAAAATAGCACTCCTGAACAGCAGGCCGCTGGAGCATGTGAAGGAATCCTGCGCATGTTTTTGGCAGCTTTAGAACATGCAATCCATGTAGGACACCGTCCCAGATCACGTTCACTAGTGATCTTTCCCACGTGCAAAATGCGTCAGTAAGGCCGCATGGCTGCAAATTAAATCCCAGAAATGTTGTTTGTGACGGATGACACGTCCCAGATGTCAACGAGCGCGGGCAGCTATATTTTGTCCTTGATGCATGGACTTTAAAGCTAGCCCGAAAAAACATGACTGCAGCATATTTGTTTCCTGTGATGCTGCTTTGGTGTCGACAGGATAGTTTACACTTAGGAAGGCATGTGTGTTCATGAAATGTTATGTATTTGGGAGTTAACTCCGCGTGTACACACAACAGACCCCCTTGTTTTCCTCACAAGCTTGAAGGCAATCTGCTACCCCGCCCCCCTGGTGTTTATGGCTTTTCTCGCTCGCTAATGCGTTTTTTTCCCCTCCCACCCTTCCTTTGATGTCCACCGCGTGTGGCCTCTGCCTGTCGCCTCTCCGTCCTTCACAGCCCCTCTCTGTCATGGAATCTCAAATTTGGGGACTACATCTTCAAAACAAGCCTGTTCATGTTGACACTTGCAATTAGAATCCTTTCTTTCTTTCCATTCATCCTTTCTTTCCTTCTTTTCTTTCCTTCCTTTCCATCCTTACCATCCTTTCTTGCCTTCCTTTTCTTTCTTCCATTGCTTCCTTCCTTTCCTCCCTCCCTTTCATTACTTTCCTTCCTTCCTTCCTTCCTTCTTTCGTTCTTTCTTTCTTCCCTTCCACATTATCACTCCGCATCACCCCAGCATCACTCAGCAAGACCACCACAGCATCACTCAGCAAGACCACCACAGCATCACTCAGCAAGACCACCACAGCATCACTCAGCAAGACCACCACAGCATCACTCAGCAAGACCACCACAGCATCACTCAGCACCAATCACCGCCACCACAGCACCAATCACCGCCACCACAGCACCACTCATCGCCAACCCAGCATCAGTCAGCACCACCACATCATCGCTCAGCGCTACCCCAGCATCATTCAGCACCACCACATTATCACTCAGCACGACTCTGCACCACCTCAGCACCCCTCAACACCACAGCACCCCTCAACGCCACGGCGCCCCTCAACGCCACGGCGCCCCTCAACGCCACGGCGCCCCTCAACGCCACGGCGCCCCTCAACGCCACGGCGCCCCTCAACGCCACGGCGCCCCTCAACGCCACGGCGCCCCTCAACGCCACGGCGCCCCTCAACGCCACGGCGCCCCTCAACGCCACGGCGCCCCTCAACGCCACGGCGCCCCTCACTGCCAGGGCGCCCCTCACTGCCAGGGCGCCCCTCACTGCCAGGGCGCCCCTCACTGCCAGGGCGCCCCTCACTGCCAGGGCGCCCCTCACTGCCAGGGCGCCCCTCACTGCCAGGGCGCCCCTCACTGCCAGGGCGCCCCTCACTGCCAGGGCGCCCCTCACTGCCAGGGCGCCCCTCACTGCCAGGGCACCCCTCACTGCCACAGCGCCCCTCACTGCCACAGCGCCCCTCACCGCCACAGCGCCCCAGCGCCCCTCACCGCCACAGCACCGCTCAACGCCACAGCATCACTCTGTGCCACCAATCAACAACTGGTTCTAATATGTTCTCTCAATGTTTTCAAACTTTATTACAAATGTCACAAAAAAGTTAATATTTCACTTCTGTTATTGGATTTTCATCACAATAAAATACACTGAACATAATCTTCCAAAAAGTTATTTGCAAAAGTTTAAGCTATTACCATTATAAATTACAATAACTTTTATTTAAGAATTAATTATTTAAAAAAATACAACCCATTATTTTTAATATTAATACATCTAAGTAATGTAAATACAACACATATTGCATTAAAAATGCTATAGGTGTCACGTTCGCAAAAGTTACCACTATTGGCATTGTAAATGACAGTTATTAATTTCGCTATTTTCAAAACAAAAACATAAATAAAAAATTTGTCATTTATAATACTAATACCTCTAACTTTCCTAATGCGAGACCTATTGCATTGCAAATGCTTGTTTTTATGTGCCAGTGTTGAGGGCTTTGCTTGGGAGGTCTGAAGACTAGTGTCCGGCTTCATTGTAGTGTGGCTGCACAGCTGATCCTAGACCCTAGCTCTGGCTTTCACTGTTGCAAGGAGACGTTTTCAGACTAGTGGTTCTCAGATGTAGGAATTTTTACTCAATATATGGGTCTATCTGCATCATAGTGAGGCGGCAGGATATAATGAGGATATTTTGCAGAATGTATTTAAGCCAGCGGACCCTCTGGTTCTAAGTGCCATCCGCTATCTTCCTGACCTTACCCCTATTCCATTATTGTTCACGATGTGTTGGCTTTCACCAACAACTTAGTATTTTTAGTTTCGAAAGCAAAGAGCTACTGACTGATCGCTTACTCTGCAGAAATGTCCATCACCACCCCCTTTTGTACCGCTTTTGGCCGCCATAAGTGTGGCAGGGTATGCTCAGACGTGAGTCCCTTGCTCACTTTGCCACTGGATTCAAGCAAGCCGGGCTGAAGACGGCTGGAATGCCAGAAACCGGTCCTCGGAAGCTTGTTTCCGGTCCAGGGTAGACATGGCTTGGCAGTCCGGGCTGGACTGTTCCCATGAGGCACAGGGTCAGACTGATTTGCATATAGCCATGTCTGAGCTGGGGTGGCAAAGTGGGCTAAAGAACTGTGATGGATTAAACCCAGATCCTTTGACTGCTTGAGAGTGTTTGATTGACTCAGATGCTCCGTCCATCACCACCCCCTTTTGTACTGCAGAAATGAAGTAGCATCCATTAGTTGAAAGTGTATTCGGTTTTGTACAGAGAATAATTCTGCAGGTGGGAATGTTTAAGATTTAAGCCTTAATGTAAGATGTTAGTTTACTTAAGTCAAGACTTCATGTTAAAGTAATGGCTTGCAATTAACAAAGTAATCCGCCTAGACACTGAAGGTGTTTTGTTAGTGTATGAAATACCTTTGAAAGCCCAAATACATTTTTCCTTTTCTTAACTATACTTTAAAGTGTGCTTCCCACCATTGTTCAGACCCATACTGGTGTGTACACTGAGATTTAAATCTCTAAATGTATTCATGCTGTTCCCTTTTTAAGTTTCACATTGGCTCAGCATAATAATTCTTTCAGTTTCTTAACTGGAAGTCACATGCACTGACCTAGGAGAATGTAACGAACAACTAGGACATAGTTATTGATATTAAGTAAAGATGGAAGTCTCCAAGTCAAGGAGAGGGTTGATCAACCATAGTGTCATAGCGGAGTCCGTGCATCTTTCTGACCATCAACACTTAAAAAAATTGCAACAGCAGTTAAAAGGTGTAAAATGGCAAGCTATAATACTATGCAAAGAAATCACCCTGTGCAGAGTCTTGTGAGCAGAAATTACTCAACTTGAATTTCCTGAATTGCTTAAAATTACTTAACCTAGAACTTCCCTGTGGTTCCATCATGAAGGTAAAGTATTGCAAAAGTAGCCATAAAGGCCAATTTAGTTCTATTTTCCCTCTAGAATGTGCCTCTCTCAAGTACTTTCTCTTTGCACAGTAGGATCTATGGATTCTTTTTGGCTGGATGTGGGTGGAAAAAATGGAAGTAATTTTCACTGTTTCTTGGATAAAAACACCCAACTTCTATATCTTAATGGGTTTTTGGTGTTTCAAAGTTGCTGTTTTCTTCAGTGAAGAATATAACATGATTTTACACTAATTAAACTAGAAACTGAGCTAAAAAAAATCTGAAGAATGCTGCTACTCCTGGCCGCTAAAATTGCATTAGCTGTGATTAACCTATTGCAAATCTAACTAAGGCTGTTTTCATTTGAAATATACCTTGTGATGATGGAGGAACTAATGCAGCAGCAGCAGTAACAGTTGAAATTATTTACTTGGTTTAAGAAAACGGTTATGCAAGTCGTAATATTTGTCTGAACCACTAGACAAAAGATTAATTGATGATATATGTGAATTTGTCCTGCTTTTAAGAATTCTCTCCTATCCTACTTAAGGAAAGATGATGCAGGTACAAAATTTAAAAAAAAAAAAAATTCTGCCTGAAACCTCTTTGAATCTTTACTTTATTTTTGGATGTTTATTGATCTTCTGCTTCATTGTTTTTGTTGGAATATTTAGAAAAACCTCAGTTAAACCATTCCACACTTTGCTGACCTATTCCATGCTTTTTCTGCATGTTAGAAAGCCAGCTGGCTCATAGAAGTGACTTTCTTGCAGTCCATCCGCGATACCCAGAGGCCCTAGTCTAATTTCTAATATCCTTGGTCTAATTTCTATTATCCTCCATAGACATATATTGTGCTTTTCCCCTGGGATGGATTAAAGAACAAAACGCTGTTCACTACAGTCCTATAGGAAGTACGATATCAAAATCTATTTAAATGTGTAGTGGTTAAAGTGTGTATTTGATGCACAAATGCAGCTGTTTTATAAAAAGAAATTGCACCATACACAAGGTTACAGTGAGACACGCAGTCCTTTTAAATTCTACATGTCCATGAATATTTAGAATACACTTGTGGTCATGCAGACTTTTAAACATTTTAGTTTAACTATTTTGCCAGATCATAATAGCTGCCCGATTAGACATAATGAAGAATGTATTACGAGATCCTCAGAGGCCTGCACAGGTGCCACTGTGTATTGTCAGCATTCATGTGATATTGTATATCAAGGATGTACTCGGCCACAAGGTTTATTTCCATAAAGTCATCCACACCCCTTATAACATTGAGAGAGTAAACTCTTCTCTTTTTTGAGTTCTTAGGTTCTGGTCAAAAGTTAGGATGGACAATGTCTTGGTTAAGTTAGAAGCTGGACGAAACATAAGTGAGAACTGAGCGAGCTGTACATTATACAGCTGTACCCATGTGATGCAGGTAAGATTCTCTATTTTACCTACTCCTGGCCTGAACATTAGCTGCCAGACATATTTTCTAACTTCACCAGGATGCCAATACACAAAAAGTGGTTAAATTGTCAACCCAGAAATTCCAGGGTGTGGATATTCCCCTTTTACGTAAACATGCTTTCAGTGTTTACCAGCTTTATATTTCATTCAGCAATTGGCAGATCCTTATGTATGCAATATTATCACATCCTTTCTCTGAGCAGTTTTAAAACGTCGTTGAGTTTTATAGTCAGTGACCATGATTAGCTTAGCGTTTCTTTTTAACCTTTTATTATACCAACATTTGAAAAAGGTTGGCTTATAATTGACACTTTTTAGGGGAGATATGGGGGCGGGTATACATGTAGGTGGTTCTGGTACTCTTAAATTATTATTTGCTGTGATGGATTTTATTGGTATTCTAGTAATTATAGTGGTGTAATTACGTCTGGGTATTAGAAACACTCTTGAGAGTCAAACAGTTAAGTGTATTTATTGTACTTTTTGATGTTTTAATTGATGCAAAATACTTTGTGACGGACTGATATAGGTATTCTTTTGGGATTTGTACCCTACTATTCATTTTAGGTAACTGGTATCAAGAGGTGGCTACTAATAAAGCTCTTTGACTCTTCTCATTGCTGTTCTCTAAGCAATTGCCCTATAGTCTAAATCTTTATTTTCCTCTGTTTTTTTTAAAGTGATATAAAGTCTTCTGACCTGTCTCTTAGGGGGGCTAATGAGTTCGGAAAAATAATAAATGCATGCCTTAGCAATGTAAAAATACATTGAAATGGCCAATGTGCAAATATTTTCAGTAGTGCATTTGCTGTTTTACCGTTAAGTTGAGACTAGTTATTCCTTCCCAATTAACAAATCTTTCCCGATTTCAAAGATCTTTGCTACCACTGTGGAGGTTCTCTAGTTTCCTTTTAGGTTGTTCTCATTGGAATCGTTTGAGAATCACTCTTAAGCCGCTACCTCTGCAGTAGTGTAGTTGTCCACTGATTATCCACTGCAGAGCAGTGAACTCTTTGGTTTCCTTGTGTATTCCTCCTTCACTAAAACTTAGAAATATTGCAAGCTCAGGCTTTGTTTTAGTCGATCAAAAAGCAGCGTGTTGCAAAAGGTGTATTCTGAGATGTGTTTAATCTAATATATATATTGTAGTTTTATATAGCGCAAACTAGACCCGAAGGTATCCGAGCGCTTTACATGAGCACCAATTGCATTACAGATGGACACCTACATTTTTTAGGCACGGGAAGATTAAGTGAATTGCCCAGAATCGCAGGATGTTTGAGCCTCCAGCCCGACTCTAACCTGGTTCCACAGCTTCAAAGTTGGACGATGTGATATATAATGTAGTCTTCTTGCTTTTACTATTTGACCTCCTCCAGCCTACCGATAAATATATATATATTTTTTACTCCGGTTTTAATGCATTCTTTTTTATCTATTGTTCGGTGTCTCCAACCAGTCGATCGCGAGCAACCAGTACCCCGCTGACACCTTCAAAGTATCTCACAGCCTTTAGTTCATTTTTAAATAAGCACAGGATCACATTTTCCTTTTAAAGTTAGGAGAAGGCTGTGTTGTTTACATTATTATTGTCAGGCTACAGATAGCTAGGCCTGATAATGAGCAATGCTTAAGTCCGATTTATGACCCAGGACAGAGGTGAAGAACTGAAGCACTGAGGTATTTAAATCTTAAATAAAAGTACTTGTCAACTCAATATTGGAGTGTGAGAACAATAGGAGGTTTCTAATGTGTTAAATGGAAGAAAACGAAGACCTATGAAATTGCCTATCTTTGAACTCCAATAAAAAATTATGACATAAATTAACTCATTTTAATTTTCTCCCATTTCAAAGTGTCACATCTACAAACAGCAGGCCTCTTTCTCCCTTCAGTGACCCTGTTATATTTATAACTGACAAATAAAGCAATTTTTTTTAAGTGGTAGAAATGTAATGGGCATAATTTTTTTTCTATATTCCGAACATTTTTGCAGGACATTTTTCTGCACTTAACATTACTCCTGTCGAAAAAAATTGTAGTATGTTTACGGTGTCACATAAGGCAAAAAGTATTTCCTGTGCCAAAAGTACATACTGTGCCAAAAGTACATACAACACTGCTTCTCAATCACCCATACACTTATATCACCAAAAACCATGCTCTCACTGACTCACATGGCAGTCTTTTTAAAGTGCCCTGAGTGAAGGTATTTTGTTCAAACCATAGTATCTGGTTCTATGGACATAAGGCTTAAAGTAATTGAAGCTGGGCATGTGGGTGTCTGGTGACACTGCACGAGTGACTTGTCATTCAGTAGCTCACAATGATTTTTACTGATCAGATGTAGCTCTCACTACAGACCGGGTTGGACAACCTTGTGGGTGCTCCCAGGGTAACCTTTTAAACTGTTTGGATTTGGTGTTGCCTTGCAGTACAGAGCGATTTATGATTCACAGAAGTATTATGTGTGCAGTTCTTAGATTGTGGTGTGGTATTCACCCTTTGGCCATCTCTCCTTTCAGCTGTGGGAGTCACTTGGCATCAGGAAAGCGATATCTATAAAATTCCACCTGCATCATTGTTCACCATTCTTTCCTCAACGAAGCCAGCCATTTTTTCCCTTTCTACAATGATGCCCCCTCTTTGTAGGGGACTGTCGTCTCACCTAAACTTCAATTTCCCATTACAGCCCCTCCCATGGTCAGCCCTATTTTTTTCTATCATTGGTCAGTGTAGAACACCCATTAACACCATCCTACCTAATGTGTCCCTATAATAGATCAACCCTGACCATCCAACTACTCCAACCACTTTTAATGCCTGACTGGCCAGCTGTGGGACCATAGGAAAGCAGTTTGTGGCAGTCTATGAAATACATTGTGGCATTGATCCTGAAAAGGTTTTGCATATAATGGTACCGCAGTCAGTGGAAAGAATGTATAACAAGTAAAATGCAATAAAGTTTGTTTAAAAAAAAAAGGAAAGCAGGTTGTGGCGGAGTGAAAGACAGTGCTATGAGGTTGTCCCATTTGAAAAGCGAACTGGGCCATTGTCAATGTGCACAATTGTGTTAACTTCATATCATTAATCCACCCCCATTAAAAAGTTAATTAAAAAAAAGACCAGTGCATTGGTGAGCTGAAGTATTTATAAAAACATTGTTATGAAGTTAACCCACAGTAGCAAATTTTCATCTGCTACAGTTGGCACTCATTTAAGTAGTTTTTTTCTTGCTACCTGTATTTTTTTCATACATGGATTTTGGTTACCCTTGGGTGGACTGCCATGCTTTAGAAGGTCAAAATGTGCTGTATACATTCCTCGGTAATAGCTCAGATCAGTTTTGCATGAATTTGCTTATACCTTTGCCATTGCTTGCCAAACTATTAGGCTTAGCTTGTCTGCCATGCGCCAACTATTTGTTTTGTGACAGACGTTCTGACTTATTCTTCCTAGGTTTGTTCTCAGGTTATTAAAAATTGACACACACATCTTGAATCTATAGGCTTTCCTTCTCTTGTGACTACGTGTTGATGAAGCTTGGAACAAACCAAATCCAAATACAGCTCCCTCGACAGTGATCAACTGGATGATCAGTTAACTGCTTATCTCATAGTCCAGTGTTGTGCTCTTCGTTGCTTCAGAACCTGAATCTGTACAACTGAATAAACCCAGCAGCTGCTGCTGTTTGTAGTGTTAGATCAAACACAAGTCTTTAGTCTATTGTACTACTAAACTACATGTATTTTCTATTCGGAATAAATAGCTTTTTTGTTTCATCCTGAGTTCTACTTTTGCATACTAAATACTTTACGTCATCACCATCAATAAAAAGCATGCACTCTTTCAGCTTGAATGGAAACTCTAATTACACTAATTTTGTTGGTTCAAAGCTAAACAAAATACAGAAAATAATGTTGGTGTTGTATCACTATGCTAAAAAGCTGCAGGCTTACTATGCCAAATCTTCCTGTAAAATGTTATAAACGCGATGGCCTCTTTCTTCATTAAATGAAACCGTATGAAGACTGAATTTGTTGCCCTTCACTCCAAAGATTCTTTCCCTTCTGTTCAATGAATTGGAACACTAACTTATTTTCATCTTTCTCCCACATCAATTACACAATCCAGATCACTTGGTTACATTTACAAAAATCTAAATGTGATATCTCCAAAATTACTCAAACCACCTCCTTACAACTCCTTATTCTCAATAACCAAAAATCTTGCATTCCTTCTGCTGAATTCATAATATTGGTTCTACAAGTGGTACTGTCCCATCTATATGGTGGTAATGGTATCTGGCCTGCTCGAATCAGCTTTAGCATTTCTCAAGTCAATACGTTATACAACTTCTTGTCCTAGGCACTACAAATCAAACCATTACCCTTTGCAGATTGAATTAATTTCAGAATAACATATATCGTGCACGAAGACAAACATCTTGGTCTCCCCAACAATTTGAAGGATGAACTACACCTAACTGCATGTCTGAGACACCAGAAGTAAATCACCCCTAATACTGTAAATTCCAGAAACGTCCAAGACATTAAACCAGTCCTTCCTGTGCAGAGCACAGTCTTGTACCCATATACTCGTCATTGAAGACTCCACACCAATTTGCTATTCTTCTAAATGGAACTAAACGCATACCTGATAAAAATTGACATTCGTCTTTGACCTTTTTAACCACCTTACAAATAGTTTAAACACTAAACCAGCATGCTTCCCTTCCCCAAGTCTGAGATCCAACTGTTTAGAACTTACTTTTATGTTTAATTTGTTTGCCCTCTCTTCCTTTTGACCCTGTTCAAGCCTCTCAGATTGTTCTGTTGGAGTTCTAAGTGAATCGCCGCTTCCAGGGTGGCAATGGCCTGAAGTAGATTAAATTAAATGGTAACAGTGAAAGCAAGTCAAACAGAAATCCTTATTCTGCATTTTCCTGCTGTAAAAAAATGAAACTTGAACCAAATAGCCGCTGCATGGGCTTAAACCATCAGAACTACCATACATGCACATTGAATGTTCATTTTTTAAAATTGTGCAACAGAAACGTGATGGCACCACAGGTCACATGATTTTGACTGTCCTTCCTAGTTACGGTTTGTAATTCAAATCATCATTTTCAGAGACCAGAACAAGTTTTATATCAGTTACATAGTAGTGAAAACTTGAAATATTCCTATAGGGAAGGCTCACTACAACATAGGTGTGCGGCCGTCAACTGAGCAACCATTATGCTTGCTTAGTCATCTTGTGCATGGTTCGCTTTATTTGAAGAGGTTCTTTGGCATATCAAGTTTTATGTTTTTTTTGTTAGTCATCCGTAAAGACACAATGAGAGCTCCACAGAAGATTCCTCTTTGCTTCATAGTAGACAGAATATCAAGCAATGAAAAATCCATATTTTGTACATTGAGTATATTTCATTCAATGTAATTTGTTTACAGTGATATGCCTACTCTGTTTTCAGGAAGTACTTCCCTTAAAATTTGGGGAAAAAAGTGGTTTGCGTCTTGCTTTCCAATTCACCTGTAATTTCAGAAAGTGATAAATGGTTTAAATTGATTCAGGGGGTTTTATTTGGAGTAGTGTAGAGTTTAAATGCGTCTTCACAAAGTACCATGTTTCTCTTCTTTGCTTTGGCCTCTGAAGGCATAATTGTTTGAATTGACGTGAAATTGTTCCAAACTCTACTCTAGCTTCTATTGTTGGTACTCTTTTTCTCAGACAGTACTCTTTTTCTCAGACACTTGTTACCTGTGCCTCATGACTGAAGTGATGGTGAAATTATACTTTGCCTTAACCAACTTACTCTTTCTTCCTGGGCCTGTTCACTTGTAAGGGTTTTCTACTGTAATCTACTAAAGCCACAGCCTCTACCATATTGTGCCAAATCTGCGGCCTTTAAATAAAAGCCACAGTTGCAAGACTGGTTTCATAAGTGGTACCAGGAAGGTTATTTTTACTCCAGTGAACTCTGCTTCTCTTCGCCTGAACTGTTGAATATGAAGGGGATGGGTCCGTTTTTCATGTCCGTAGTTTGGTCCATGAGTGCTTGTACTAATTTGGTATGTGTAAACTTTTTTGTTTTCTCTAAAGCTCATGTTCCATAAATATCCATACTCTAAGTCAGTATGAAATTACATGCCTTAAGTCAATATAGGGGATGATGGGATTCTCTATGTAGCCATGTTCTAATCATCTGTGAAGCAAGCAGGCACACTTTTAACGGTGTTCCAGGGAGGGAAATCGGGGGCATACTCTGCTAAGCATCTACAACATACAACACGACTATTGAAATGTAACTGCCTTCATGTTGACAGAGGCACTCCTCTTGGCAATTACACTGCTCTTCAGTACATTCCTTTGACTGAGCACATTTATGATGCCAATATGAATATTAAGGTCCACTTTCTTGAAAGGTCATACTTGTTCTTTCTTATCCATAGTATCCTGGAATAGCAGAGCTAGCAAAAGTGTGTATCTTGAGAAAGTTGTTATTGGTAAAAATCGGCTCCCAATTTATCAACTTTACATCATCAAGATTGTCCTTTCTATCTTGTTGTAGGTACATTAAAATATGGAGGGAAATTATATTTCTAATGGGTGATTCTAGCTTCAAATTCCTCTCCTTTGAATATCCGAAGGTGCCAGGCTTCCGACACCAAATCTTACACGACTTCTTTTAGATTTCAATTGGTTGGCAACTTCTGCTTTCTCCTGAGCAGACCTAGAAATTTCTCCTAGTTAACTCTAATTTTGTGATCAAAATGGAATGCATATTTTGATTGTGCTGTGAATTTCAATAGTAGTAGTGAGCATAGCATCCTGTTTGTTAAATTGTTTCTTGTTTAGGATGTTAAATGATCAACTGAGATCTCAAAAACCTTTTCAATTTTTGTGGGATTGGTGATTCATCACAATTGACCAGCCTTTCATATTTAAATATTGCCTCAGTAGTGATTTTTTTGGCTGTTGTCCAAAGCATTGAACGTTAACATTTGTCTGCATCATCCAAGTTTCTGTGCAATACACATTTTATTAACGTTTTTGCCCTATAAATGTTTCAATATATTGTAAAATGCACATACTGTGTATTCATGACGTGGCAGTTGTATGCTTATAAATATTGCAAACTTACAGGGTAAAACTGAATGGTCCTGTATCTTTTATTGAGCATCACAGGGTATCAACGTCGTATTTAAAGTGCTTAATTTGTGTTAATAACATTGAAAAACATTTTTAATATTCATTGCTGTTATTGTACCTCACATTTTGTGGTAGTGCACATGAAATGAGAGCTTTCCAACATGTTTACCTATTCATTTTTCAGGTGTAGCAATGATGCAAATTGTCAGCTGCCCGTACGTAAAGACTGTTGCTACCACCAAGACCGGTAACTTCTAAAATCAAAAATTGTTTTTTTCTGGAAGTTTGCATGCATATGAATGTGCTTATTTGTCAACGAGAGTAGACTATGCATTTCAGACTAAGTTATACATTTTTATACAGTGTTGGTTGGTTTTGCCAGTATTCTGTACAGTTTCTTTGAAACAGTGATGTCTTGTTCTATACTGTGTACATGCCATTTAGTAATTTGGAGGTAATTTTTATTACTGTTTCAGGTCTAGAAACTTGCATGTTGAAAGTTAGTTGCTGCGTGAGAATCAGGTGGAAGTTTTATACTTAATCTGTACTAGGTGAAGGAGCATTGATCTTGAGGTGACCCCAACTGAAATGATCTTTGTCCAGCTGTGTATGGCACATTATTTTAATGGTTATCGTATTTGTGAGAACGTAATTGCTTTATAATTCAGTCATTTATTCATGTATAGAAGTTGGGTAATACATATATTCTTTGGGGCTAATAGATGGCTTTTGTTTTATACATTTAATCCAAATCGAGGGTGGAGGTGATCTGGTAACTAAGTTGCTGAACCGCGAAACTATAGTGCTGTGTTTTAATCTCTGCGTTTGCTGCAGGCCTAAAAATGTTTAATTCAGGGCAGATCACTCCGCTTGTAAATGTTTATAATTATGTCTGTTAAAGGTCTACTGCAGTATACAAATGCAGTTGAAAAAAAATGTATCAACTATGGTATCAATCATGCATCACCTCCTGCTTCTTGAATAATGTTTCAACCAACATTGACTTGGTCAAATGCAAATACACACACAGCGTCACGGATGCACAGATATGTATCTACCAATATGGAAAGCAGTGGAGAAACATACATGGGCAAAAGTATTCAGATTCCGGCATTTTTGAAGGTGTGTAGATATATGCAGACACAAGAAAGCAGACCTACGCAAACAGGTACAGCCTCCTACTCACAACAGTCTGATACACACTTTCAATGTACAGCACCTCATGTTCAAGATGTTCATTCTACAATGAAAAAACTAGAAAGCTGTCCTGCTTCTTGTAGATATGATTGTGCTGTATCAGTCACATACCAGTTAAAATTGTGCAGCTGGTAATCGAAAGAGAACCTTTATTTTGCCCCAGTATTGGAACTTTCATAAATTCCCATGCTTTGTATCAATCCCCCGTCATCGGAATGGGAGCCTCGGTAAATAAAAAAATACTATAGCAGTAAGTACAAAAGAGAAAACCAGGCCTAGGCCTCATCTCATTTTGTAGCTTGTCCACCTCTTTTTGTAAAAGAGACCAAAAATTCAGCAACAACCAATCAGAATAGCCTCACCCCTTAAAACCCTCCTGAGAGCCTCAGATTTTTCTACCACACGTTGTGCTAGGGAGTCTCCATTGAGCTCTGCTCAGATTTCTCTTCAGATTGGATTCTTTTCCATTTCTTCCAACTTTAATATGTCTGACAAGGAGAAGAAAGGCTTTATTTAGAGCTTGTGCTACTTGTTCTTGGAAGAGGCTGTTTGTGGAGGACAAGCATGAGGACTGTATCTACTGCTTGTACCTGGACCACAAGGCCACAGATTGTAAGATCTGCAGGACATTCTCTAGAAATACCTTGAGAGACAGGGAAGGCCGCTTGCTGACTTGGCTCCAAAAAATGAAGTCACGTAAGGAGGTTTTGTCATCTGACAGTGAGGATTCTTCCTCAGCTGCGTCCTCCAGAAGATCCAAGAAAAGGGGTAGGTCATCCCTTCAGCATCTATTGAGCCCCCTAAGAAAGCCTTACAAAAGACCTCTGATAGGTCTGAAAGGGCTAGTCTCATAAAATCTCCTTACCGAAGTGTAAAGGAGAGGCTGGCACAGACTGATGAGACACAGACAGCTAAGAAGGTGAAGAAAAGTTTATCTGTAACTTCTCCATCATCTGAAAAGGATAAGGGAGGTAAGAAACCTTCTGCTATCCCTCAGGACGGAAGATCTGACAAAAACTACGGCCGTCGACGACGTAAACAGCTGGTACGTCGACTGCTTCCAGAAAGGACTTAAGTTCAGGTACAGCTTCGTCGACGGGCCCGTCCACGGCAGCTTCGTCGACTGCGGCATTGATATCTTCGTCGATGTTTAAAGTACCTGTTTCCTGCTCGTCGATGATGGTGTTTACATCTTCGATGTAGACGGTAATGACGACGAAGATAGAGTCGCGAAGACTAGGACAACGTCGACTATGACGATGGCGGCCATGATGATTATGACTGCGAGCTCGTCGACGACTGTAGACTATCAATCCACCGTCGACTACTAACCCTCCGTCGAAGAAATTCCTCTCTCCATCGACGGTCCCGTCGACGATTCCACCGACGTTACTGTCGACGACGAGTCCGTCGACGATTCAAAAGGTCCGCATATCTATAAGAAGGCAGCAAAATACCCCAGAAATGACGACATCTCTGCGTGTAACTCCTTTGCCTCCCACTTTGCTTCTGGATGAGGAGTCTGATGAAGAGGATGGTCCTTATGGGGACGCTTATAGCCCATCCCAACTACAGGTGAAACCTCAAGATTCGAACTCTGATAAGTGCTATACTGAGGAGTGTCAGTTTGTGTCAGGTTTGCCCCACAAGTCTTACCTTTGCTTGTGGCGCGATTCCGCAGAGGCGACAAGAGCACCCGTCCCTGTACCCACCTGACCCTCGTGGACGATTATACCCAGCAGGGATGAGATGGACGCAGGGATGGGAGCCAGGGTGTAGGGTTAAGGATGGCGTGGAGCTGGTGGGGCGTCCCGGTGTCACTGGAAACCAGAACAAGAAAGATCAGAAAGTGAAGCAGACCCAAAAAGGAACCACCCCACATACACACACACAGGACCAGTTACCCTTGAGGACTCACCAAGGCTCTTGAAACGAATGTTCCCCGATGAGTGTAGCTCCGGATGTGAATAGCGAGGAAGGCGCTCCTGCGCGATATCGCCAAGTGCACACTAAATAAAGCGCCCCTGCGCGTTCACCCAAGCTAAAACAAAATGAAAGCGCTCCTGCGCGGGTAGCTGAAAACCGGAAACAACCACCCAGGTATGTGGTATCCCTGGTAAGGTGACAGGGTCTGTAGGCAGGGTTATTCCCAATGGCGCTCCTGCGCAGTGGGAAAACTAAAGTGTACACCCAAAACACAATCCTAGGTTCAATGTACACCCTTAGGGCGCTCCTGCGCACCAAGGGTCATGAAAACAAAAAATGAGCTTTTCCTGGAACCCCCAGGTGAATAATTGCACAAGCGCTCCTGCGTGGCGCTTTCTGAGACAAGGTAGCGCTTCAGCGCGGCTTGCCTCCTAGAAGGGTAAGAATCAAAGTATCCCTTCAGCTCGGCTCTCCGAGAAGGCAGCAGAAACAAAGTATCTTTTCAGCGCGGCTCTCCGGGAAGGCAGTTTGAAACAAAGTATCTTTTCAGCGCGGCTCTCCGGGAAGGCAGCTGAAACAAAGTATCCCTTCAGCGCGGCTCTCCGTGAGTCAGCAGAAGAGAGCTTGGAAGGGCATGCAGGTCTCGGCAAACAGTGTTCCAGCAAGGTACTGGAATCCGAAGCACTCAGCCGGCGGGAAACGCGAGGTTTATGCGTTTTCCCCCGGAAGTGCTTCTGAGCCTTGCTGCCTGGTGACTAGACCGGGTACTCGACTTCCGGCGGAAGTGAGTATCCCGGCCTCCCGTGTGTGATTGCGGAAATGGCCGGCCGCGGCAACGCCGCGAGCCGTGACAGTACCCACCCCCAGAACAGAACCCCTCCAAAGCCACCCCCGAAGTCAGAAAAGAGAGACAGGGCGAGGACACAGGGGATGACGGAGATGGAAAGCACGGACCAGAACAGGAGCATGGCGTACATGGGACAAGGGCTCCCAGGATCGTTCATCTGGACCGTACCCCTTCCAGTCCACTAGGTAGAACAGCTTGCCCTTGGTACGACGGGACCCCAAGATAGCCCTGACTTCATATTCATCATGGCCCTCCACCACCACCGGAGAAGGGGGAGACGGAAGAGAACTGCCAGACTGAACCGCCCGCAACAGGGAGACGTGGAAGACCGGATGGATTTTCATGTGCGGAGGCAGGGACAGCTTCATGGCCACAGGGTTGATTACCTTCTCCACAAGAAAGGGACCCACATAACGCGGCAACAGTTTTTTGGGCCCATGCACATTCAGGTGCCGAATAGAAAGCCACACGCTATCGCCTTCGCGATACACGGGTTCTCGTTGTCGATGAGCATCTGCACGCTCCTTGTAGGTGTCTTTTGCTTTTGCCAACTCGAACCGTGCCTTTTGCCACAGGTCGCGCAGTGTCGCATGGTAAGAACGTACGGAGGGCAAGGGGCAGTCCTGAGGCTCCTCCCATGCCGACGTGCGGGGATGGCGTCCATGGAGGCAGAAGAAAGGGGACATGCCGATGGCCGAATGCTTGCTGTTGTTGTACGCATACTCGGCCATCCATAGCACTTCGGACCATTCCTTCTCGACTGACAGCAGCAGACAACGGAGGTACTGTTCCATGGTGTGGTTTGTCCTTTCGGCCTGTCCGTCGGTCTGGGGGTGGTATGCTGAGGAGAGACGTACGTCCATCTCGAGTATCCTGCATGTCTCCTTCCAAAAACGGGACACGAACTGCGATCCCCTATCCGTTATGACCACGGACGGAATGCCATGGAGACGAACCACCTCTTGTACGAATATCAAGGCCAGGTCGGCCGCCGTGGGAAGTTTCGTCAAGGGGACGAAATGTGCCATCTTGGTGAGGTGGTCCACGATTGTGAGAACCGTGGTGTGTCCTGTTTTGGTGAGCGGGAGCTCAACCACAAAGTCCATGGAGACGGTATGCCAGGGAGAAGGAGGCACAGGAATGGGCTGTAAACGACCAACCGATGGTTCGGATCTGTTCTTGCCAAGCAGGCAAACGGCGCAGTTCGTCACATGTGCCTTTGTATCCGTCACCATCGTTGGCCACCAATACTGCCTCCGCACAAGATCGAGCGTTTTGTGGTAACCTGGATGGCCGGAGAGAACATGATTGTGACACGAGTATAGGGCCTTCGTTTGATCGGCTACCCCGGTTAGATGTGTTTGGTTACTGGGCCCTCCTTCTTCGTCCCCTTCCGAGACCACGGGATCGGACCGTGTCGTGTCTAGTTCTGCCTGGCCGCTGGAACGAACAGGAGCGATGATGCCCTGGAAATGTTTCTCTGGTAAGATCAGGCCAGGCTCATGGTCTTCGGCGTTTTCTTCCGTTTCAGCCAGCCGCGACAGTGCATCTGCTTTGGCGTTGTCTTTCCCGGGCCGGAATGTAATCATAAAGTCGTACTCGTTGAAGAATAAGGTCCATCGGAGCTGTCGGGCTGTGAGGGCACGTGCTGATCGTAGAAACTGCAGGTTTCTGTGGTCTGTATAGATGGTCACTTTATGTTTCGAGTCCTTCAGGAAGTGTCGCCATTCCTCGAATGCGGTCTTGATGGCTAGCAGTTCTCGGTCAGACACGGTGTAGTTGCGCTCGGCGGGTTGGAGTTTCTTAGAGTAAAAGGCCACGGGATGCAGTCGGCCCGTCTCGCAGTTCCGTTGTGAGAGCACACCGCCTATGGCGTCCTTGGAAGCATCAGCCTCTACGATGAAAGGCTGCTCGGTATCAGGGTGCACCAGAACCGGGGCCATGGTAAACCGTCTCTTTAGTTCCTGGAATGCGTTGTCAGCTTTTTGGTCCCAATCAAAACGTACTCCCTTGCGCAGCAAGCGCGTGATGGGAGCCACCATCTCAGAGAAGCCAGTGATAAAACGACGATAATAGTTGGAAAAGCCGAGGAACCGTTGGACGCCCTTCACCGACTCAGGTGTAGGCCAAGACAGGATGGCTTCCACTTTTTTGTTGTCCATTTGAATGCCTGCCGGTGTGATGATGTGCCCCAGGAACTCAACCGATGTGACGTGAAACAGGCTTTTTTCTAACTTCACGTACAGCCGGTGTTTCTCCAGTTGCTGTAGGACTGAACGTACATGATGGACGTGCTCTTCGTTGGTTTGTGAATAAATCAGGATGTCGTCGATGTAGACGATACAAAAGACGTCGATGTAGTCCCTCAACACCTCATCTATAAAAAACTGGAAAGCGGCGGGGGCGTTGCAGAGTCCGAACGGCATGACCTGGTATTCGAAGAGGCCGAACTTCGTCCGGAAGGCGGTCTTCCATTCGTCACCCTTCCGGACCCTGACAAGATGGTAAGCCCCCCGAAGATCCAGTTTGGTGTAAATGGTGGCGTTTTTGACCTGGTCCAGGAGGTTGGTTATCAACGGTAGCGGGTACCGGTTTTTAATCGTGATGGTATTCATCGCACGAAAGTCGATGCAGGTCCTCAAATCCCCTTCCTTCTTCGACACGAAGAAAAGAGGAGAGGAAACCGGAGATCTGGAGTGACGTATGAAGCCATTGTCCAGGTATTCGTCCAGATAGGAGCGGAGGTGGATGTTCTCTTTTTCTGTGAGCGAGTAGATCCTGCTGCATGGCAACGTGGAGCCGGGAATCAGGTCTATGCGGCAGTCAAAGGATCGATGGGGTGGCAAAGTGTTGGCTCCCTTCTTATCGAATACCCCCGCTAGGTCCTGGTATTCTTTCGGTATGGTTCCTTGGGAAACCATTCCCATCCCTACTACAGGTAACGAGTGTGCCTGTATGACCCGAGGACCTGTCAGGTCGATTTCTGCGTAACAGGTGCTATTACAGTACTCTGATTCAAGATGGACGGTTCTGGTCACCCAATCGATGCGGGGATTGTGCTTCACCAACCAAGGCAAACCCAGGATCACCTTGAACTGAGGGGCATCAATGACGTCGAAACATACGGACTCGGTGTGGTTGTTTGAGAAAACCATGGTCAAGGTTTCTGTTCGGTGTCGGATGGGGCCGGAAGTAAGGTCCGTTCCGTCAACGGCCTTGACGGGTTCAGGTTGGGCCTTCGTCACAGTGTCGATACCCAATGCGCGGGAAAACGCTGTATCGATGAAGCAGCCTGTCGCCCCGGAATCCAACATGGCGGTCACCACCCAGGTTCTGCCCGCCAGATTCCGTAAGGACACGTCCATGCCGACGTGATGACTACCGTCGTATACCACTGGGATCGCAGATGTGCTTGATGAAGAACCCAGAAGACGGACCCCTGTGTCTACTGGGTTTCCTCGTTTCCCGTCTTGTCTCCCTTGCTGATGGGCAACACGAACGGCCTTCTGCCTCGTGGTCTTGAGGGCTTAGCAGGGCATTCCCGTACGAAGTGGCCGCTTTTGCCACAATACAGGCACTGGTTCTGCTTCCTCCTTTTTTCCCGTTCTTGACTGGTCAGGGGTCCTCTGACGCCTCCGATCTGCATGGGTTCGGACGCTTCTCCCTGGGGAGCAGGTGCTTCTTTGGCTTTCTCGACGCCCTTGTCTCCGATGGGCAAGAGACGGTTGTCGTTCCCTTTTCCCCTGTCGGTCTTTCTTTCCTGTAGGCGGAAGTTCATTTTCACCACCATGTCAATGAAAGGGCCTATAGCTTCGGGCGGATCGGGATACTGCGAGATGAGGTCCTTTAGGTCATCCCGTAACCCTCGATAGAACACAGATACTTTCTTGTCCTCTGGCCAGTGGGCCTCGATGACCAGCCGGTTGAACATGGTGATGTAATGGAGCAAGTCCTGGTTGCCTTGCTTGAGGCCGAGCAACTCGTTGTCTGCAGCCTGCACGAAGGTATGGCGAGCGAACATACGCCGCATAGTTTCCTTAAACGTAGGCAGGTGGTTAAGCATGGGATCGTCGTTCTCTACCAAGGAGATGGACCACTGAGCCGCATCCCCGCCCATGTAAGAAAGTATGTAGGCGACCTTGGAAGCATCGTCGGGAAAGGCCGCAATTCTGGCCATGAAATGTAGTTGGCATTGATGGATGAATATTCCGTACTTAGTACTATCTCCGTAGAAACGTTCGGGTGGTGCCAACTGCACCGGGTGGGGAGTGACGACCTGGATGGCTGTGTCTTGGTTCGTGGTGGTGGTGGAAGGACCCCCAAAGGTGAACGTTGGTTGTCTCAACAGGCCGTCTGGTCTGGCTCTGGGGCTGGGAGTAGAACCCCAAGGATTAGTGACCCCGGCTGCCATTTGACCCTGTAGGGCCGTTATGTCCTGGCGGAGGGCGAGGTTCTCTGTTTGCATGGCAGCCAGCATGACCGCGATGTCTTGCAGAGTGACTTCCTGATCGCTCATGTCGTCTGGGCGGAATAGTTTTCGTGGGCTTCGGATTCTGTCAGGTTTGCCCCACAAGTCTTACCTTTGCTTGTGGCGCGATTCCGCAGAGGCGACAAGAGCACCCGTCCCTGTACCCACCTGACCCTCGTGGACGATTATACCCAGCAGGGATGAGATGGACGCAGGGATGGGAGCCAGGGTGTAGGGTTAAGGATGGCGTGGAGCTGGTGGGGCGTCCCGGTGTCACTGGAAACCAGAACAAGAAAGATCAGAAAGTGAAGCAGACCCAAAAAGGAACCACCCCACATACACACACACAGGACCAGTTACCCTTGAGGACTCACCAAGGCTCTTGAAACGAATGTTCCCCGATGAGTGTAGCTCCGGATGTGAATAGCGAGGAAGGCGCTCCTGCGCGATATCGCCAAGTGCACACTAAATAAAGCGCCCCTGCGCGTTCACCCAAGCTAAAACAAAATGAAAGCGCTCCTGCGCGGGTAGCTGAAAACCGGAAACAACCACCCAGGTATGTGGTATCCCTGGTAAGGTGACAGGGTCTGTAGGCAGGGTTATTCCCAATGGCGCTCCTGCGCAGTGGGAAAACTAAAGTGTACACCCAAAACACAATCCTAGGTTCAATGTACACCCTTAGGGCGCTCCTGCGCACCAAGGGTCATGAAAACAAAAAATGAGCTTTTCCTGGAACCCCCAGGTGAATAATTGCACAAGCGCTCCTGCGTGGCGCTTTCTGAGACAAGGTAGCGCTTCAGCGCGGCTTGCCTCCTAGAAGGGTAAGAATCAAAGTATCCCTTCAGCTCGGCTCTCCGAGAAGGCAGCAGAAACAAAGTATCTTTTCAGCGCGGCTCTCCGGGAAGGCAGTTTGAAACAAAGTATCTTTTCAGCGCGGCTCTCCGGGAAGGCAGCTGAAACAAAGTATCCCTTCAGCGCGGCTCTCCGTGAGTCAGCAGAAGAGAGCTTGGAAGGGCATGCAGGTCTCGGCAAACAGTGTTCCAGCAAGGTACTGGAATCCGAAGCACTCAGCCGGCGGGAAACGCGAGGTTTATGCGTTTTCCCCCGGAAGTGCTTCTGAGCCTTGCTGCCTGGTGACTAGACCGGGTACTCGACTTCCGCCGGAAGTGAGTATCCCGGCCTCCCGTGTGTGATTGCGGAAATGGCCGGCCGCGGCAACGCCGCGAGCCGTGACAGTTTGTTAACCAAGAAAGGCCTCCACAAAGAACACGGCAGGATATAGTAGCAATGCCGTCATCTCTTATAACAGACTTGCAATTGATGTTACAAGACTACAAAAATGGGTCTCTGTCGCAAACTGCGGAACAGCAGGAGCGTCCTCCTTTTCCATCCATTCCTACTACTCCTGCAGTGGTAGTGACGCCTCTGCTTACTCTGGTTTCGGGACCGGAACCCAGAGAGAGCTGTCAGGAGATTGTGACAGTTCAGGACGATGATGTCTCATCTGATGGAGACCTTCAGGTTGATCCTTCTCATGACCTGGATAGAGGTTGGGACGATGTCAAGGGGGATCCTGATTCACCAGTGCCTGATACTGCAACCTCCCCTCCAGCTGACATTGGAGGTTTACATAATCTTATGGAGAGGGCTTCCAAGAGATTTGACCTTCCAGTTAGGACGTTGCAATCAGACTGTTTCCTTTACGACTTCAATGAACCTTACAGAAAGTCAGTTCGCTCAATTCCAATAATTCAACATGTATTGGAAGGCACTAAAGTGATGCAGAATCCTGCGACAGTTATCCCTGTTCTTCCCTGGCTGGAGAAGAAATATAAAGCACAGGACGGCAGTCCTGCTTGTCTGACTGGTCAACTGAAGCCAGACTCAGTCATTTCCCAAGCGGTGCAAAGCAAGTCCAAGAATCCTTCGACACCACTTACAACACCGCCAGACAAGGAAGGGAGGCGTCTGGACAATGTGGGAAAAAGGATTTCTTCTATGGACAGCCTCCTGGTTCGAGCTGCTAATGCTCTTGCTATCTTGGGCAGATATGATCGCCAGATGTGGTGTGATTTATCCCCGTTTGTGGACCAACTTCCGGATGCAGCGAAGGATGAAGCCAGGAACACAATGATGGAAGGGGAGCGTTCCTCTTCAGAGGTGATAGATTGTGCTATGGACATAGCAACAACAGCTTTCCGTGCATTGGCGGGTTCAGCAGTTTTGAGGCGCCAGGGCTGGCTACGGGCAACCTGGTTTCGCCAGGAAGTCCAAAATAAGATCTTGGATTTACCTTACGACCGAGAGATGCTTTTTGGAAAGCATGTAGATGATGTCCTTCAAGGCATCATTCACGGCAAGGTCCTTGGGGTCATTGAACTACCGCAAAGTTGCTTTCAGAGGTGCGAGAGGGAGAGGTTTTTCCTCGTACAGAGGTGGCAATCAACAATGCTACTCTTCGTACTCTCAGTCCTCTCAATTTTCCAAGCCGCAATACTCACAGCGCCAAGGTCAATCGGTGTCTTTCTCTCGTCAGCAACCAAGAGGGCGTCAAGGGAGAGACCATTCTAAACGACAATAGCGGCTTCATGGCTCTTTCTACTGTTCCTACCCCTCCGATAACATCAGTGGGGGCACGATTTCTCATTGTCTACGCAGCTGGAAGGTCATTACATCAGACCAGTGGGTTCTGAATATCATTCAGGGTGGCCACACTTTGGAGTTTCAACAACTTCCTCCAACCAGAGCTCCAGGCGCCAACAAGTCGAAACATCTAGGATTTCTACGTCTCGAAGCCCACCAACTTTCATCAAGGGGGCAATAGAACCTGTACCTCACTCCCAGAGGGGGAAGAGTTTTTATTCCAGGTTCTTCCTGGTTCGCAAGACAAAAGAAAAGTGGCGTCCAATATTAGATTAAGGGAGCTCAACACCTATCTCATAAAACTATCATTCAGGATGGTCACCCTTCAGGATATTCTACGTCTACTGAATCCAGGGGACTACATGGCAACGCTGGATTTAGAAGATGCATACTTCCATGTGCCGATCCACCCAGCTCACAGGCAATACCTACGCTTCACAGTAGGCAAGAGCCACTTTCAGTTCAGAGTGCTTCCGTTTTGGTCTCAGGTCCGCACCAAGAATATTTACGAAGGTACTGGCTCCGGTGGCGGTGTTTCTCAGAAGACACTCTCTAGAGGTCTTTCCCTACCTAGACGATTGGCTGATAAAAGCTCCATCTTTCCAGGCAGCTACCAGAGCGGTCTCAAGCTGCATTCAACTTTTCAACCAACTGGGCCTGCAACTCAACAAGGAGAAATCGATCCTTCTTCCATCCAGGTCGGCAAAATTTCTGGGCTCTATTCTGGACACAAATCGCTGCAAGGACTTTCCATCGGAGGAACGTCAGAACAAACTTATTCTGTCAGCTCGTCTCTTGCAAAAGAGGAAGTCTCTGTCGGTCCGTCTCCAAAAGTCCCTGCTTGGATCGATATCATCCTGCATACCATTGATTCCGCACTGCAGGCTTCAAATGCGTCCGTTACAAGAGCAACTGGACAAGCAATGGCACCAGGCGGAAGGCTCGTTCGACGACAAAATCACGGTGACATCAGCAATGAGAAAAGCAAGCAGCTGGTGGTTGGTAAAAGACAACATCTCAAAAGACTTAACCTTCACGCTTTCCCCCCCATCACCCATGGTTTTAACCACGGACGCTTCACTAGAAGGCTGGGGAGCAGTACTTCATGAGTTGAAGGTGAGCGGTCATTGGTATCCAGATCAACGCAAAATTCACATCAATCTATTGGAACTCAGAGCTATTCGCTTAGCCTTGCAGGCCTTTCTTCCAAGGATTCACAATCGGACAGTGCTGGCTCGCACGGACAACACAACGGCCATGCACTATATAAACAAACAGGGCGGGACAAGATCCCGGGCTCTTTCAAAAGAAGCTCAGGAAATTTGGAACTGGGCGATTCTCCACAACATTAGTCGCCAAAGATCGATCAGTCACAAGTGGGAATTTGACCAGACCATTCTCAAGGAGATCTTTTCAGTTTGGGTGACCCCAACCATAGACCTGTTTGCAACCCCAGAAAGCACCAAATGCCGGTTCTACGCAAGCAGGGATCACCAGCGGGGGTCCTTGGGGAATGCGCTTTTGATACCTTGGTACGGCGCATTTGTCTACGCCTTTCCTCCAATTCCATTGATCCCGAGGCTGATCAGGAAACTCAAAGCGGAACCTTGCAAAATGATTTTGATTGCACCAGCGTGGCCCCATCAGTTCTGGTACACGGAACTCCTCCTACTTTCTCAAGACCAACCGATTTACCTACAGCCTATTCCGTCCCTGTTGACAATGTCTCAGGGTCAAATGCTCCATCCAGATCCGAGCTCGCTCCAATGGACTGCGTGGCTCCTGAGTACAGAGAATTCCAAGATTTGAACCTGTCAGAAGAGTGTAGAGATATTCTGTCTCAGGCCCGCGCACCAAGTACAAATAAGACTTATCGGGCAAAATGGAAGAGATTCTGTCTCTGGTGTCGGAGGCAGAATATTCATCCATACACTTAAGCTCCGCATCAGCTTTTACCATATATTCTTTCTCTGGCAAAATCCGGTTTGGCTCAGGTCCTTCACTTTGGTCTGCTAGGATTATCAAACAATTCCTGAAGGGCTTGTTCAGGGTGTTTCCTCCAGTCCGGCTTCCTCCACCAGTCTGGCAGCTTAATCCAGTTTTGGCTCATCTGATGAGAGCTCCGTTTGAGCCCATTCACAGAGCAGATCTAAAATTTGTGTAACATCAGCCAGGAATTCCATTTAAATGAGCCTGTGATTTTGAAGTCTTTTTTCCCCACGACTTACTACACCAGCGGAAAGATCTTTGCATTCTTTAGATGTTCAGAGGTGTCTGAAATTTTATCTGGAACGAACAAAACCATTCAGAAAGTCTTCTCAACTTTTTGTCTCTTATAGTGCCCCGCGGAAGGGATTTCCGCTTTCAAAGCACAGTATTTCACGTTGGAGCTCTAATACGATTCAGTATTGTCATCAGGAAGCGGGCAAACCGCTTGAAGACGAGTTTGTGCTCATTCAACGAGATCTGTTGCTTCATCAGTGGCTCTATTCTCAGGAGTACCTATCAAGGACATCTGTAGAGCAGCTACGTGGAGCAGCATCCACACCTTCATGAAGCACTACTGTTTAGATTCTTCCATGAAGGAAGATGCAGCGGTGGGTCAAGCAGTCCTGAGAAATCTTTTTCAATGAGGTGAGCTTTCCCTACAATCCCTCCTTCCTGTATTGCACATTTTGTATCTATTTTATATATATTCTTCTCTGTGGTACTGTGTTTATAATTTGTTTCCTATGAGGATATCTATGTTGACATGTAAGGATATTCATATAACAAAATGTGCTCTCATGACTTACTGCTAGCTACTCTGATACAAAGCATGGGAATCTATGAAAGTTCCAATACTCTGGTAAGAAAACCAGTTACTTACCTGTAACTTTGGTTTTCCAGTATTGTTAACTTTCATAGATTCCCATGCGCCCTCCCTCCTCCCCTGGGAAAGCTCAGCCTCTTTTACTGAGATAGTTGCTGTTACACAACGGCTACGAAAAATTTGAGGCTCTCTCAGGAGGGTTTTAAGGGGTGAGGCTATTCTTATTGGTTGTTGCAGAATGTTTGGTCTCTTTTACAAAAAGAGGTGGACAATCTACAAAATGAGAAGAGGCCTAGGCCTAGTTTTCTCTTTTGTACTTACTGCTATGGCATTTTTTATTTACCCAGGCTCCCATTTCGACGATGGGGGAATGATACAAATCATGGGAATCTATGAAAGTTACCAATACTGGGAACCAAAGTTAGAGGTAAGTAACTTGTTTTCTTAAGCAGTAAGCAAGCTCATATATTTTGCTAAAGCTTTATAATAATGATGGAATTATTTACTTATGCCATTCTCATATTTTTTCCTTTGAGGTTTAGCCCTTCAGAATAGCATATACATTTTTTCTAAAGTGATCTGGTCTGAAGCATTCAGTTTCTTTCAGGCTGCATGAATACATTCAGTTAAGAGGCCTATTTAGTTTCATGTTCCTGCACAATGTTTCAAAAGGTGCCTCACTAATCAAAAGGGCCAGCTCTGCCATTTGCATTGTAGGAGTATCTATTTTAGAGAATTACTAGTTGTTCGAAGCTTTCACTGAATGGAAGAGTCGCTTCGCTTCTTTTTAAAAACTGATAAGCTTGCATGTTTGTTCTTACCATTGTAGGTATGCTCCAAGGAATTGCTCCTCCTATGGTTCCCATGATCCACCCCCAAGTTGCTATTGCAGCATCTCCAGCTACACTAGCTGGAGCGACCATAGTTTCTGAATGGACTGAATATAAAACGGCAGAAGGAAAGACCTATTATTATAACAATAGGACGCTGGAATCAACCTGGGAAAAACCCCAAGAACTCAAACAAAAAGGTAAAGGACTTTATAATAGCAAACTACAAGTTTATTTAATAAATCTTGGGATTTTTGATTTGAATATTTTAACATTACTCTGATAGTTCCTTTTAGGGTGTGTTTTATTACAGTGCTTCTATTGTTTCATTACTTTTAGACATCTTAGGGTTTACTGCTTTTTTTATCCAGAAACAACTTTGTTGTTTTCCCCTGGTTGCGTTTTAGCGAAAAATATTTTATGAAAGCAAAATCAGGCAGCATGGATTGATTGTCCACCAAAGTCCATATTTAGGAGTTGACATAGTAGTCACTTAGCAAGCCTTTAAATATATACATTGTTTATTCTTATAGCTTATTTATACACGTTTTTCATCCAAAAGCATGTTATGTTGTAGGAAAGAGGTTTTTTTCTCCTTTATTGTATTGTAAGTAGAAATGGGGTACAGAGTAAAACCACCTCTAGATAGGTTTCAAACATTTGACCTTTAATGCAATTTTTTCCTACCCATGTTCTTATTATGGCGGCCGAAAAATAGATCTCACTATAGCATACAGAATGACCAAAAGTGTGTGCGCTCATTAAATGTCATGGGTCGCTGTCACTTTGTTAAAATGGTATAACTGGCTAAAATAAGTGTCCTGAAACTTGTATCATTTTTTTACCCAGGGCATGTATTGGGCTGTTATAAGCAAAGTAAGAGGACTACTGGAAAGCTAAGAAATATAGCTAAAATTATGATCTGCAGTTTCACTGTTGAGTTTAACATGATGTCCAACCAGAACATATCACATTTGTAATGCATAATGTGCAAAGAATAATTTCATGGATGGCTATTATTGAAAAACGTTTTTTGTAGAAAAAGTAGAAGAAAAGCTTAAACCTGAACCGGTTGTGAAATCTGAACCAGTTGTTGACGAGCCAAAGTCCATGGAGACTGACGAAGAGGATCGGAAAGAAGAACCTCCACAGGAGATAGAGGTAAAAGACCCCAACTAAATGACTCCTACTAAATTTCTTGGTACTGCCACTTTTAATAATCTTCTAGTGCTTGGCTGAACACCCATATATTGGAGCTAAGCTGTTAACTTGCCCATTCTTTTTGACCTACCTAAGCCTTGTTGATATCCATTGTCCCCTTCTATCCTCATTTAAATTAGATGGCCCAACAAGTTTATTTTGCAATGCAATTTCATGATCCCTTTTATTCTTGCTGTGATTTGATCTGTTCTGATGGATGCTTCTAACCACAGATTCCTCACCTAGTGAATATTCCCTAGCTGTCAGACTGAATCTGGAAACTTTAAAAGCAGTTCTCCTCTGCTCTGGTACGTGGTGTCTTGTATCTCCATGACGACAATGTTCTGCTCCGGAAGTGATGAGTGGAACCACATACAAATGCCACCCATGCAACCTAATGTTAGTTCCTTTCTTTCTTTCCTTTAAACGCGGATCCGGAGAGTCTCTTTAGTATTTAGATCAGCTTATTTCAACCAGTGTGCAAGGGAGAATGTCACCCCATATACCAACAAAGTTTAAACCTTGTAGAGATGCCCAAACAGATGAATGAATGAACGATTACTCATTTATATAGCGCGTGGTTACCCGGAGGCATCCCAGCGCTGCAGTGGTCCCATTCATCCCCAGAGAGATTACGGAAATAGGAAGGTTTTTAACATTTTCCTAAACCTAGGATGGTTCTCCTCCATCCGAATAGGGTCCGGCAGGTTGTTCCAAAGTTTGGCTGACTGAACAGAAAAACGTCTGCCACCCATGCGGCTTCTCCTTATTCGTGGGACTGCCAGAAAGTTCTTACTGCTAGATCTAAGGGTCCTATTGGTTTGGTAAGGGCAAAACAACGGTTGAATTAGACCAGGTCCTGTCTTAGTTAAGGCTTTATGGACAATAGTCATAGCCTTAAATTCGACCCTTTGTTGTATCGGCAACCAATGAAGTTGCCGAAGAGCTGGTTTGGCAGAAGTTCTACGTGATATCTTTAAAAGCATCCGGGCTGCACAATTCTGTACAGTCTGTAGGACCCTGAGTGTCCCTAGTGGTGCCCCTAAATATACTTCGTTTGAATTGTCCAGGCGCGTTAAGATCAGGGCCTTGACTAATATCCGCCTTGCTTCGAACGGAAGCAGTCCAATGATTTTTCTAAGAGATCTCATCAGGGCATAGCAGGTCGCTGCTACCTTCTGCGCTTGCACCAAAAAGTTAAGTGCTGGGTCTAACCAAACCCCTAGACTTTTGATTTTCTCTTTGGGGGAAGGAGGATGACCCAAAATAGTAGGCCACCATCCGTCCACCGCGGAGGGAGCATCATGCCCAAGCATCATGATCTCCGTCTTTGTTCCATTAAGTTTCAGGAAAGAGGCATCCATCCACTCACGAACCTTGCTAAGGCAGGAGGAAAGTTTGTCATAAGTTGACATCTGGCCATAGAGGGTGATGATAAGCTGCGTATCATCAGCATACGTCACTAGTTGCACCCCCCAAGGTAACACCACCTCAGCCAGAGGCCTCATATAAATATTAAATAAGGTCGGGCTGAGGGACGACCCCTGGGGAACGCCACAGTGAAGATGTGAAGGTGGAGAGGAGATGTCGTCCTCAAATACTGAGAAAGTCCGATCGGAGAGGAAGGATTGCAGCCATTTCAGCGCGGTCCCAGTGACACCCACATCACCCATCCTTTGAATCAGAATAGATGAACAGATGAACAGATGTCTTTGATGAACCCTCACAAAGGCTGTTTGTGGTGCCTGGGACTGGAGCATGGCTCCACTCGGTCCAAGCCTTGTTGTAAAATGTAAATTGATACTTGTATAGCGCACTACTCACCCGCAAGGGTCTCAAGGCGCTTGTACGAATACCGCTGTGGAACCCATCCTGGCTTTCCCTGTGAGGCGTCCACTCCTGGGCACCCCCGAGGTGGAGGCCAGGCATCCTTAGCATTGTGGGGGCCGTTGTGGAGATTAAGCAAGCTATTGCCCAGAGTTGTAGAGTGGGACTCCATGATTGGAATAGGCACAGAGGCGAGAATTATCAGGTCCGTGGAATTTTGAGCCCAAGACCCGCCGAGGCGGGGAATTGAACCCTGGTCCCGGGCTGGAACTCTGCATCAGGGTCTTCCGCTCTAATCATTGAGCCACACTTCTCAGGCCTACCAATTAACAGGCAAGTTGCTTGTCAACACACACAGCCTGGCAACTCTGCTTTTTTTACACAGCATCCTATGCCAGAGAGTCTGGTGGTATAGTTGTCGGGTCGAAATCAATAGAAATATTTGGTAATCTGATTGTTTTTCCTCTACAAGATTTGCTCTGAGATCAGTAAATGCCAGCTGGCTTCTCAGACACTACTCTTATGCCCTTTGGAATACAGTGACTACATTTTACTGGGTTTCCCTTAACCAGGCTATTTAGATTGTTTGCGATGTGGCACAATTTTGAAACGGATCTGAGCTGGACGCCACTGATTGCTTGGAATGCACTCTGGGTTTTGCACCGGCATCCTTTATGGCTGGTTCTTGCAAAGCGGACTTTGCCTTGTAAAGTTTGAAGAAGAGCAGAGCCGCAGCACGTTCTTCAGACCTTTCTGCTGCCATAAGGCAATTCCATCAGCGATATCCCCCTCTCTGTGTCTACAGTAGATGCTTACAATTTCGCCAGCGCCAGTCTCCCCTTCATGCCCAGCAGGCGTTCAGCCGTTTCGTGGCAGAGGCCACGGTTCTCAGACAGCTAGGAAATCAGCGACAACATGCAGCTCATACCCTGCACCTCCTGCAGCCACATCTGTTAAACTGCTTTAGTTTTTTCTTGCTGGCACGCAGAAGCAGGATCCGATATTTCCTTCAAGGGTGCAGGCCATCATGACAGGCAGTTGGGTCCTCTAAATTGTCCATTGTTGCTATTAACTCCCTTCCCTTCTCTTCCTTCCCCCCCTCCACTTCCACTGCCTTCAGGGCTGCTGACATAGGACCATCCGTCAGTTTTATCACATGGAGTACAGGCCCTTTTGGCTTATCATAGACAGGATTCCGGCCGCTGAAGTAGGAACTGGATGTTACTTCCTCTACTTCCTTATGCCAAAGGAGGGCAGAAGCCTGTGTCCTATTTTAAATCTTCACCCACTTGATGCCTTCTTATGGAAGGAAAATTTCAAATGCAAGACGCTCCTGCTTGCCCAGGTCTGGCCTGCCCTAGATTCTTGAGACTGGATAGTGGGGTTGGACCGGCATGACGTTTATTTCTACATCTGCATCCTACACGCCTAGAGTATTTTCAATTTGAGGTGCTCCCCTTTGACTTCACCAGTGCCCCTCTGTGTTCATGAAAGTGATGACTGTGCTTGCAGCACACCTTCAGAGGTCTGTTGTACCAGTCTTCCCCTACCTAAGGCTGTCTGCTGATGGCTGGCTCGCCTCAGGTAGTTGTCAACACCTGCAGACAATGGTGAACCTTATAACATCATTGGAGTTCAATATCAACATGCAAAAGTCACACCTTGCTCATTTGCAGAGGCTCTTGTTAATTTTAGCCAATCTGGTTACGGTATGGTTTTGTGCATTTCCTCTGGTGCGGAGAGACAATGACATTCTGGCTATGATCTTGATGTATTGGCCTCGTTCTTGGATCTTAGAATGAATGACTAAGGCTCATGGAGTCGTTTGACACAGTCATCCTACTAGCCAAACAGTCCAGGTGGCACATGCTACTCTCGGTTGGATTGTTCCTGATTTCAAAGACTATAAAAACTCTGCATTGGTGGCTACAGGACTGCGAGTGGGTCAGTGGCAGGCCACTCTCCTTACCCTACCCAGAACCACGTATTAATCATTGCTGGATTGGAGGAGACCATCTGGGAGAGGTGGAGATCAGAACCCTCTGATCTCTGGCAGGGACTCCGCACCACATTAGTTTGTTGGAGTTAAGGGAGATTAGTATGGTGAGTAGGAAAGCCTTTAATGTCCTAAGGAAGGCTGGTGCAGGTACTCTCAGACTACACTACCACCATGTGGTACTGCAACAAGAAGGGTGGGGTGGGGCAGTGGGTTCTGTATCAGGAGGCACTACACCTCTGCAAGTGGCAGAACCACCAAAGAATTTCTCTGGTGTGGAACCACCTAGGGAGATCTTCAAACCAGGGCAGATGAAATTCTCCTTTTAAGGCACCTAGCGGGTAATTAGCTGTAGCTTCCTCCCCCAGAGATGGCACAGGTCACCACTGAGTGTTTGGAACGCGCCCTGGGATTGCCATTTGACAGCCCTTGTATGTTTGACAGCAAAATAGGCTTAACCTTGGAACGTTTAAAGGATGGCAGAGCTGCAGCACGTTCTTCGGGCCTCTCTGCTTCTGTAAGACTATTCCGTCAGCAATTTCACCCACTGTTGCTATGGTAGATGCTTCCAATTTCGCCAGCGCAAAACTCCCTGTTAAATGTAAATCCAGTATTTGTAAAGCGCAAACGGCTACCCGAAGGCATCCCGGCTCGGGGGTCCGTCGGGAAGATTAAGCAAGCTATTGCCCAGAGTCATATGGTGCTGGGCTGACCTGCCGCCGGGGCCCGAACCGCGAGCCCCAAATACCAGCGTCAGTCGCCCTGGCTGCGGCGCCACACCTCTTCCCTAGAGAACTGGTCTTTTCTTTACCACCCCCTCCACACCCCCCCTCCCACACACACACACACACTTGTGCCCCCTTTTTTAGCTACTAGATGCTGATTTTTGGCTTTGACAGCACACTGAGACATGCTAACATGACATCAGTGCCTATGCTCCTTCCCTAAAACCAGGTAGAGTCTACTTGTGCTACAATTGGATAGTGACTTTAGCACCCCTGTAAGTCCCTAGTAAATGGTTGAAGCTTAACGGTGCTGCAGTGAGGGCCAGGCCACGAGCGAATAGTAAGACCTCTTTGTAACAGGCGAGTGTCTCTTAGTCAGGCATGGCCGGGGCAGAGTCCGTCATAGTCAACCTCTGTGGGCGAGTGCCCTGAAACGAGGGGAGACGCTTCGCTCTGAGCCTCAGCAAACTTGCCAACGCCCACAGGAGTGCGCCTACACGTCCCAGCAGCCAGCGAGGGAACCTACGGACTGCCGGCCCCACCCCTCCCCGCATCACCGGGGGACTTTAAAACTGCTCGAGTCTCCCGCTTTAGACGCTTCGCTCTGAGCCTCAGCAAACTTGCCAACGCGCACAGGAGCGAGCCTACACGTTCTAGCAGCCAGCGGGGGAACCTATGGACTGCCGGCCCCTCCCCTCATCACCGGGAGACTTTAAAACTGCTCGCATCTCCCGCTTCGCAGGAGACGCTGCGCTCTGAGCCTCAGCAAACTTGCCAACGCGCACAGGAGTGCGCCTACATGTTCCAGCAGCCAGCGGGGGAACCTACAGACTGCCGGCCCCTCCCCTCATCACCGGGGGACTTTAAAACTGATGGCGTCTCCCACTTCGCGGGACACGCGCGCCCGGCCAAGTGAGTGACTGTACCCTTGTTTTGAGTGACACAGTAGATAGACATTATCTGTTATTCGGAAATAGGAGCCTGACCCATCCCTTGAAAAGATCATGGCAACTTCTCCAACTGCAGGTGGGAATGGTAGTAAATCTTCCGGCGGGACATTAATGGGCACCCTGGATAACTTTCTCGTAAGAGTGTCAACAGCCTTGGCCAAAGACATTGAACTAACAGAAAAGAGATTATCTCTTGACACTCCCTTTGATAAGAGATCCTCAATGGGAAGTTTGGCGAAGGCTAGGTCACCAGTCTCCCAGCAGTTTGATACCCAGGATATGTTGTCCTCCGTGGGGGGGGGATGAGAGAAGTCCGATATTACAGCCAGGTGGGCCCATGACACTCCCGGAACCACGCCCCACTACCTTAATGAGCATGAGCATCCCAAATACCACCTCGAGGAGTGTGCCTTCACCTAACATCAAGACTCGGTCAGCCAGTAATGCTAAAACGGGAACATTACAGCAATCGTTGGGTTTGACATCAAAAAAAGGAAACGTACTGGGGCACAAGCGCAAGCAATAGGAAGAAAAGCAAAAAATGGAAAAGAGCTTGTGCCCAATAATAATCCTACCCTAACCACTTCCCCCAGCTCTACACCATCACTACTAGTTAATGAAGGGGCTAATCTATTGCCAAGTGAGAGGGTTGAAGCATCGGTTGAGCTGGGCCCGTCTTTTTGGAAAAGACTAGAATGTACTGTTAAGAAGATCTGTCACCCAATATACGATAGACTGGACTCCATTGAAAACAGACTTGTGTGCCTTGAACTTTCACTTGCCTCAGCTCAGACGCGGGTGGGAAACCGGGGTAGTGGACCAAATTGCATGCAGATAAATGCGACAGGGCAAAGTGTTGTGGACGCTAATCCTAATGTTCCATCAAAAGGTAGTGATAGCACTGAATTAAAAGATCCCTCAGCGCCCTGTGCCGCATCTTTTCCCACCAAATTGACAGGGGTTAAACAAACAGTACAGAGTGATAGGACCCATCAAGCAGAAGCTAGTGGATCTGCAATGCAACAGCAAGCATTGTCCACATCCCCTCCTGCTCAAACTGTAGCTACTTTACCAATCCTAGAACTCCCCCCTGAATCACCCCCTTATGTGGTGGTTTTGGTGGGTGTTCCTCCCCTGGACCAGGGAAAAAGGGAGACATATATGGAACTTAAGAATAAGTGTATCTTTTGGCTCAATGCTAATCGACCATTGCCAACCCATATAAGTGCAGAAATTCTATTCGCCAGAAGATTGAATTGGGTGGGTAGGCGGCCAAAATCTATGGTGGGGGACTGCATTATTATTAATTTTAGGGACAGGAGGTGTCTTGAATACATCTGTAATTGGCCCCAAAAAGATTTATCGTCCCTAATCCAACCACTACCCTTGACTTATTTTTATGGATCAGCGCAGTTTTCACAAAGGGAAATCTTTCCAACGGGTAGGGCATTGAACCGTTGCGCCTTAGGGAATATAAGGTTGTTCAACAGGTTCGATGCTCTATCTGGGTTGGAGGATTGTGATTGACAGCAAACATTCGATTGCTGCACTAGGGCTAGTATAGCACCCTTGCCTGATGATAACGTAGCTAGGAGTACAGGCCAACTGACTAATAATGAATCAAACAGGGAGGGGCAGCTGGTCCCAAGCTCAACAAAGATAGTGTAGTTATTTTGCAGAAGGGCAGCAAAGTGCCATTATTGCACGTGCTGCGTAGGACAAATCATTCGCCATCCTCCGATTCAAATATATTGTCTCGGCATGATTCTTTTATAATGGCGGCTGAGAACGTCGGTAGGTCACCGAGTGCAGTCTGCCTGACATCACTAATATCTTGGAATCTGGCGGGCGTGGGGCCTAAATTAGCCTCGCCGAATTGGTCGGATTTTATTGATAAATTCGACATTTGTCCCTTCCAAGAGACCTGGTCTGTTGATTCTGTGTTTAGATTGGGCTACCTGAATTTCTATGTACCTGCTGTGAAAAGGCAAAAGGGCCGTCCAGTAGGAGGACTGGTGATTTGGGTTAAGCAGAATCTAAAATGTAATACCCAACTTCTTCCGGTTTCAAACTGCGATATTCTCGCAGTGAGATTTAGCTTCCCGTCTAGCCAAAAAATTGATATCTTTAATGTTTATGCCAGGGGTTTACCAGGAGGTAAAAAATGCCAGCCAATGTACTGCCTTTGATTGCGGGAGATTTTAATACGACTTTCGAGCCATTAGGGCTCGACGACCTGAATCTAACAGAGGAGGAGGACTCTAGATGGGGAGTGCCCCAACTTGAGATAAAACCTATATTTATTTATTTTTTATTTAAAGGTTTTGTAGAGCGCGTAGTAACCCTAGAGCATCCCAGCGCTAAACCTGAATCTCCGAGGGTTTCAGCAATTGAGGGAGTTAAGGGTGAGGAAAAAGGAGGGTCTTTAGTGCTTTCCTAAACTGAAGGAGATTGTGTTCTAATCTCAGTCTTCTTGGGAGGTTGTTCCAGTGTTTGGCCGTGTGGACCGAGAAGCGGCGGCCACCGGCCCTGGCTTTTTTAACTCTGGGGACTGTGATGAGGTTTTCTCCGCTGGACCGGAGGGCCCTTTCCGCTTTATAGGGGATGATGAATTCCTTGAGGAGGGGAGGGCCGTTGTTGTTAAGGGTTTTGTGGGCCAGACAGAGAGCCTTGAAGGCCACTCTTTCTCTGACTGGGAGCCAGTGGAGAGACTTGAGGGCTGGTTTAGCAGATGATCTTGCTGGTGTACCGGTCAGCAGGCGCGCGGCGGCGTTTTGAACTTTCTGCAAGGTGTTGAGCGTGGCTTCGGGAGCTCCAGATATATTGAGTTGCAGTAGTCCAGTCTCGCCAGAATGAGGCCCTGAATGAGAAGTTTCTTGGCGTTCGCTGGGAGCAAGGGGAAGACCTTTCTGCAGGCTCTGAGGAGTCCGAAGCATATTCCTGCAGTCTTTTTTGCCTGTGTTCTAAAGCTTAGGTCGTTTTCTATCCAGACGCCTAGGCTTTTGACCTCTTCCTTAGGGGTGGGGGGGTCACCCAAGCAGTCGGGCCAGAGGTGAGGCGGCAGGGAGGGCCCTTTGTGGCCGAGCATCAGTATCTCGGTCTTTGAGCCGTTTAGCTTTAGTGAGGAGAGGTTCATCCAGCGGTGGACTTCGGTGAGACAACTGTGGAGGTCAGAGGGGGAGTGGTGGGGGTGTGAGAGGGTTACCACCAGCTGGGTATCGTCTGCGTAGTTGATGATTGATACGCCGAACGCACTGACCAGTTTCTCCAGTGGGGCCATGTATACGTTAAACAACGTAGGGCTCAAGGATGAGCCCTGCGGTACTCCACAGCGGAGGGGGATAACGGGTGAGTGGCTGTCGTTCTCCCAAACTTGGAAGGAACGGCCTGTTAGGAAGGATTTTAGCCACTTCAGGGCCGTACCCCTTACTCCGATTTCTCCCAGTCGTTGGATTAGGTTGAGATGGTCCACAGTGTCGAAGGCCACACTGAGGTCCAGGAGGATCACTGCCACTGATCCTCCCGTGTCCAGAATGCTTCTGGCCTTCTCCACTGCTGCCAGGAGGGCGATGTCGGTGCCCTGTCCTGGACGAAACCCTGTCTGGGAGACCCCTAGTAGGTTGTTTGTCTCCAGGAATAGTGACAGTTGTTTGTTCACTAACTTCTCCGTGATCTTACTATTTCCTGGGAGAAGGGAGATGGGTCTGTAATTGGAGAGGTCCTGTGGGTCTAAAGAAGGTTTTTTTAGTAGGCCTTTGACCGCTGCCGCTTTCCAGCTGGGGGGTACTATGCCCTGCGAGAAGGAGGAGTTTATCAATGCCGTGAGGGGGGGTGTGATGGTGCTAGTCACTTTTTCAGGAAGCGGAGGGGTGCGGGGTCGAGGGGGGACCTACTTTTGATTGAGGCCAGTGTTGCCTCAATCTCTTCCGTGGTGACTGGACCAAAGGTGTCCAGGGAGGGTGAGGGGCTATCAAGCGGATGGGAGGGATGGGTGGAAGAATTAGTAAGATCCCAATCCGTATGCCCCGGTTCGGGGGGGGGGAATGGCTGAGAGAATTTTTTTTATTTTCTCGTCAAAGAAGGTAGCAAGATTAGTACATTTGCTTTCCGCTTCTTTGGGGTCGAGTGGCTTGAGAGGGGGGTCAGGGGCATGAAGGAGTTCTTTCAGAACGGCAAAGGTTTCGTGGGCCGAGCATGCCGCATTTTTGATTCTGCCCTCGTAGAATACAATTTTGGTATTGCGTAGCTCCTTTTTATAGACATTTATGGAGGTACGAAATGTGTCTTTTTTCTCTGCTGTTTTGTCCTTCCTCCAGAGGCGTTCGTTCCTCTTGCAAGCTTTCCGCAAAAGGTTGAGTTCAGGGGTATACCAGGGGGACGGGTTGACTCTCTTGGTGCGTTTCAAGGAGCAGGTTTTTGGCAGGATGGTATCTAGGATGGTATCTATCTTAATGGACAGAGGCCGCAATGCATCTGAAGGGGCTCTGCTTGGGGAATCAGCTGAGAGCCGCTAATGGCCGAACACCGTCGGATAGGATGGGCAATAAAACTTATGACAATGGCATTAGGTCCAGCAATATAGATTATCTGCTTGTGCACCTAAAGCTGTGGCATTCTCTTGTGGACATGGAGGTAAAGACTCGTATAGAGAGTGATCATAACCCCCTGACTTCACTGTTCAGCTGGGGTTTAGAGGGAATGGCTTGAGTGACCCATGGTCTAATAGCCCCAGAAACTGTTCTAACAAACGATGAGCGCCACCTTAAGTGGTGCAAAGTTGCTGAGCACCCTGATGCATTAATTGCTATCAAGTCCAATGTCGACAAGGTATCAGCAACTATGGGGACAGGTGTAATTAATGGGACAATGTATACTCCTTTTATGGTAGCCCATGCTAACCTCTTCGCCAATCTTAAAACCTATTTCTGTAAACCGAGCTCAGTTAGGAGAAAACCAAGGAAAAAACCGGAGAGCTGGTATAATACTTGTAGGCAAGCCCGGGCTGAGCTGGGCCTAGTATTAAAATCTAGCCTTCTGCTTAGGGGATGTTGACAGGGCGCTAGACTCCGTAATTGAGGGTCGTGCCCCAGGTATGGATTGCGGCAGGGTTGCGTCATGGCACCTACCCTGTTCTCGCTCTTCGTGGACAGGGTGGCGGACTACCTCTCCCTGGTCCCCACTGATGCCCCTGTGATGGCTGGTAATTGTGTCCCAATCCTCATGTTTGTGGACGATAACTTGATAATCTCAAAAACACCGAGTGGTCTCTAACGGGTCCTCCGGCGCTTCGAAGACTTCTGCCTGTTGCGCGGACTAGAAATAAATACTGCCAAAACAAAGTTTGTCTCTTTATGAACATAAACCTTCCAAGTCTTTTAAACCTTTTAGAGGAAGCATATACATGAATAAGTGCCCTCTACAGCAGGTTGACGCTTTTACCTATCCGGGGGTCACCCTGCAGAGGGACATGCGCTGGAATAGTCAACTAGATCTGACTACATTAAAGCACCAGCAACAGTCAGGACTTCTTCTGAAAAGGTTCAAAACCTCATTGACGAAACCTTATAGCCCACTTCTTGAGATCTATGGGATGAAGGTGCTAAGTTCGGCCCTTTATGGTTCTGAACTATGGGGGTTTGAAAATCTTAAACACCTGACATTAGCGGAAAATGAGTATTTGCGAAAAGCTACTAGCGTCCCGCAAAGTACCCCTTTGAGACCATTGCTGTGGGACCTTGGTAGGAGAGCAGTTCAAGATCTGGCTATTCTACGGCCATTATTGTATTGGCATAGAATATGGACCACCGAGGAACTACAGCATTATGCTTGCGGTCTAAAGGAAATCATTGAAAAGGATTGCTTCCACAAAATAAATTGGTTGAATGCAATTAGATCCCTGTTGGTGAGATTGGGAATGAGTGAATTGTGGGACGATCCCTCAAATGCAGTATTTCCATCTAAAAAAAACATGAAGGCCAAATATTGGGAGATGATCAACTCAACAACATGTACAAAATGCCTTTCCTCTCACCTTACAGGACGATTCCTTGAATTTAACACTTATCCAGAGCTGGAATTGTATTGGGACGCCATAGAGAAACCGGTTGACCGCAAGCTCTATTTCCAATTTAGGGTAGGCACCCTTCCAACAAGGTTATTTACAGCAAAATGGGTGGGAGTAACTGATGACAAATGCCCTAGGTGCAGGGACCAACAAGAATCTATAAGTCACTTCTTATTTTTTTGTCCCCTATATGCAGCACCTCGGAAAAGTGGGTAAAGCCAGTCTGTCAACTAATTGGTACTCGCAGACATGAAGAGGCACTGAGAATTTTATGCACAGATCCCAGTCCCCCAATTGCTATAGCCATGGCTAAATTTTTTTAATGGGCTTGGGTAATCCGATCGAAACAGTTATTACAGTAAGATGAGAAGTGATTTAGCTTGATCTCCTGAAATCTATTAAAAATAATGGGAGGATATATATTTTTTTTATTATGATCAACTGAGTTTCAAGTAGTGATTGTCAGATTGTAAATATTGTAAATCTGGATTTATTTTTTTTAAATGATTTTATTCGGTATTTTATGTGACTAAATATTCGACATTAGTCCTATGGAGTTTAATTATGTCTTAATTATTTATATAAATTCATCTTGTCATGTTATTTTATTCTGCAAATGATGTATGTTTTATGCAACGCTTTTATGACTTAACTGTCGAATAAAGTTTATGAAACGGAAACAGTACTCCAGCTACCTAGGGTATGGGTACTAAAGAGTCTCTAAGGGCTGCAGCATATCGTATGCCACCTTAAGGGAACCACATACAAATTACACACAGATTGCCATTGTAGGCTGAGTAACATGGTGCAAACCATGAGTGAAAACACAATATGACACACTTCTGTGTCATGCCAAAGTCACTACATCGAATATATGCAAGTCACCTCTACAGTAGTCCTTGAGCCCTAATGCAGGTTGCATTTGATTTTGTGAGGACATAACGACATGAACAGATATGTCCCTGTGATGTCTAATTCTATATCTAGATATTGCAAGTAAGCAGGGAAGTCATCTTAAGGTATGCACTGAACACTAGTCCAGTCTAGTTCCCCAGCTACATAATGGCTTCACTGAAACATATGGTATTTGATATCAAAGACCTCGTATTAATAAACACACACTTATACCAGTGATGGATTTATTACTACAGTCACCCAGAGGGTACCTTAGAGGTACCCCCTGAAACCTACCAGCCCTCCATTGAGCTCCCTGACTGGTTCAGTCCATGCTGCTTCCACAGACTAGTTTCTGACCCCATTCGGACCTCAGGAGGTCAGGAATAATGCCTGCTATTGGGAGAGATGTTATCACCTCCTCCCCCAGGAAAGGCTGTGGTCATCTAGGGGGTGTAGTGACCCCATGGGTAAATAGCCTATTGGCTACTACCCCTCACTCCCCTTAACACCCCTAAATTGAGCAATTGGGAGACCGCCAGATACCAAGGCTTCAGGTTCGACGGATTAAGAGAAGGAGTGGACAAAGAAGAGTCTGGTCACGAGAAACGAGGAGCAACAAATGACTTGGTGCCAACCCTGCCAGCTGCCTCCAACAATCGTGGAAGAAGCAGACTCATCCTGCTGCTGTGCAGTCTTCAAGAAACCCAGAGGGCTGCCAGTGCTTTGCCAATTGCCTGAAGAAACTTCTTTGGAGTTGAAGGGCTACTCTCCTGCAGCTGCATGAACCAAAGATGCAAGGTGCAGTCCCCAGAGTTGCCGCTTCCCGGACAGCCAGACACAGCAGCTCCCCAGGAAGAGGACCCTGTGCTCCTGAAGGTCAGTTCTGTCTCCCCACAGAGTAGGAGCACACCAGGCCCCGTCAGAGCGGCACATGACCAATACCCTTAAAAGAGAAAGGAGTTGTTTACCTGTATTTCTAGATCACTTTTGGAGGAACTGTAACCAACCATGCATTCAGGTCAATATCCGAAGTCTCCACACAAACTATACACTGTCACTGACCGAGCAAGGTGAGATACTGGAGGAGTTTACTTTCTTAATGCATCAGTTGGTTTTCCAGACTCTCCAGATTGCAACCTATCTAGCTAATTCAACGCTTTTTATAAATGAGTTTTCTTTGCAAATGTATTATCCTGGTGAGCTTTTTGAAGAACATAAACTAAACTTTGCCAATATTGCCTTTAGATAATTTCATTTTGTGTATTGTTTAATGCACTTTCAGCAAATGTCCTCCATTTTATATATTTTGTTTAAAAATAAGAAGGTGCTCTTGCATACTTCTCAGGGGACATTGTTGGGCTCATGATTCATTGGAAATGCCTTTGAACAAGAATTAGCATTACTGTTAAGCGTGACCCACTAGAAGTATGAAAGACACTTGTTGCATCTGTGCTTCTGATTAAGTGTAGATAGGTAATTAGTTTGTGAAACGTTCTCAATGTTTATAATATAAATATGGGATCACTTAAGCATCCGGATACAAGTCCATACTTTTGTTTGCTAACATGCACTGAGGGGCATACACGCTTCCTAGGCAGGGTAATGAATATTGTCTCTAACAGCTGCTTACCTTTTCCACACTTGATTCAAATCAAGCAAGTAAAGTGACTCGCCTTCTTGTTTTTGGATCAGACCTTCAGTTTTTGGTCACTTAAGCTTACTGAATTGTGCTATAGATTTCAGAATATGTATCATTTTTAGATTCCTGAACAGTGAAATCAGATATGCTTAATCACAGCTTTCATTTTCTTCCAGGAACCAAAAGAGGAGGAAATGACAGAGGAAGAAAAGGCTGCTCAAAAAGCAAAGCCAGTGGCTACCACAGCGATTCCTGGCACTCCATGGTATTTATCATCACTAGCGCATGTTTTCATGTACACTGTAATTTCCGTTACCTCCAGTAAGTGTGTTGTTAAACATCTATTCTAAACATTACAAAATGATCCGTATTGACATAAAAAAACACAGGATTTTCTGCTTTGTTGCAGTTGGATGAAATGCATAGTATTTATTTCTATACATGGCTCAAGATATTGGGAACATCTGTCATATGCTGCCTAACATGAGGCACAGCTTGCTGAATTAAAGAGGAACTGATATACATTGATGTTGTTTTAGTGGATACCGCTAACCAAAGATTCTTCACCTTTAGAAGAGACCCTAGGGTGCCAGACTAGATCCAGAGAATTTTTCAGCAATCCCCCCCATATGCTGCTAAGTGGCGTTGTGCAGATCTGCGCTGACTCCATACCACCCCAAACATGACTGAACATAGTTGCATTGTACCATCCCTTGCCGTTTACATCAGTTCCTTTCTCTAGACACCTTCCGATTTGATTTAGAGTTCTACTTTCAACTTTGAAAATTCAGAGCTCCACTTACAACTTTGTCATGTACCGGCTTTAAGTACACTTTGCATACGTAAAAAAAAATCTCATGCATCCTCTAAAAGTCAACCTGCCCCTCAAAAGTATTGAAGGCGCACTGTATGTCTCCACTACGGAAGAGAATCCAACACCTCCTCACAGATCTACAGAAGCCTGTAATTGCAACCTGGAGAGGATAAAAATGGGTTCCAGGCATGTGGGCTGCTGAATTCATATCTGTGCATAGATCGCCACCTAGTGTTGGGTCCGGATGATTGCACATTGTTGTCCTGGAAGAGTCTTCGAAGTATCACGAGATAGGTGGCTCCTCCCCTGGACTACAGTGCGCATGGGCATCGCCTCCATCCCCAGATTGTTTTTTTCCGCCATTGGGTTCGGATGTGTTTCGGTTCCCTCTGTCGGAACCGATAGTTGTTCAACTTCTACTCGAGACCAAAAGGTCTTTAGGCTGGGCGTCGGTATAGTTGCGTACGGGTTTCTTTCTGACTCTCAGCTCCGATCTCTTGCTGCCCTTCCACGTGCTTTCGGCGCGGTCGGGCCTATACTACACTCTTGCTATGGAGCGAACTCCGTTTAAGAAGTGCCCGTTGTGTCACTCTAAATATTCACACCTCGACGTGCACCCGGTGTGCAATACCTGCTTGTCGCCGGATCACCGCGAAGACACCTGCATGGCGTGTTCGAAATTCCGGAGCAAGAAGACTTTAAAGATTCGTCGGGCCAATAGGCTCCAGGCTAGGTTATCGGCCACGGCGCCCCCGCCAGACGACATTTTCCAAGAATCTGTCGAGGGAGAAGACGACGTGCAAGGTTCGGACTCTAATCCCGCATCCGAGGGAGAGACCTACGACGCGGGTGAGGAGAACTTTGACGAAGTCACCGACGAGGTAGGGGACGACGATCAGGCTTTTGCCACGATGGGAGATAGCTCGGAGGAAGAGCATCCCCAACCTGACTCAGGGGTTGTTCCCCTTCATGCGACCCAGGTCGAGGGATCGCCTTCGGGCCTTACCCAGGATCTAACTATGAGTCCTACGTCCCCGCCTCCGGGCCCGGTCACGGACATTTATGAACCATCACTTACGTCGAAGAAAACGAAAGTGAAGCCAACTGGTCACGCATCCTCGGATGCGAAACCGAAAGTGAAAGTGGCGCTGGTGAAGAAGGTTCTGGAGGCGTCAACTTCCAAGAAAACTAAAATGGCCGACTTGAAGAGCCACGCCAAAATGGCCGACCCGAAGCCCTCGGGGTCGGCGCCGAAGGCGAAGTCCTCCGACGCGGCTGCGTCGGCGCCGAAAGGGGTCGCGGACCCGAAGACTGCTCCAAAGAAGCGTCAGGGCGACGACGCGCATAGGCATGGGGCGTCGGCCCCGAAGAAGGTGCCTGCCGGCGAACAGGCTCTCGAAGATGAGGGGTCGCTCGAACCGGTCCAGCCCTCTCCGGCCTGGACAAAGAAGGTAGCGGAATCCTTGCAGCGGATTCGAAAGGCCAGTGTGGTTCCCGCTCAGGACGCCAGTACGCCTAAGCTCACGCCTAAGCCTGTGAGGGAGCAAACGCCTATCCGTTTCACCCTACCGCCAAAGTCGGCGCCGAAGGCCTTCGCGCCGAAACAGGGCGGACCCTCGAAGGAGGCATTAACGCCGAAGGCTGCCTTGGCGGTGTCGAAGCTTCGTCTCCAGCCGCTTGCGGAAGAGGAACGTCGTGAGGTAATCATCGACGCCAACACCGGAAAACTGTCGCTCCTCAAACGGAAGATCACGACGGAGCCGGCGTTGGAACCCTTTAAGATCCCTCTCAAAAACAAAAGGGACTCCGAGGACTCTTCAGCTTTGGTGGAACCTGTGTCCCCACAAACCCTAGGACACTCGCCGACGCATTCCGCCGCAGCCGATGCGGACGAGGAAGGTGACGAGTACAACTATCGGGCGTACTCTGATCCGGAGGAGGAGCACGTACCGTGGTCCGCCGGAGGCGACACGGAGGACCCGCAGTCGGGTCAGGACACTCAACTTTTCGCGGCCAAGACGTCCCCGACTGAGGACTCGGCGGCCTTCAATGCTCTGATAGAGAGAGCTGCTGCTAACCACGACGTCGAGCTGCACTCGGACCCCGTGGATGTGGACTTCTTGTTCGACACCTTCTCGGTAGCCGAAAAGTCTGTCAAAACGCTACCGATGCTTAAGGGGGTGCTTAAACATGCAACAGAGGTTTTCAAGGAGCCCACCCGAGCGCGTGTGGTCAACCCTCGCATCGACAGGAAATATAAGGCAGCGCCCACGGATCCTACATATATCAAGGGACACTTGCCATTGGACTCCTTGGTTGTTTCCAACGCTCGGAAGAGGGCGAACTCTCAAACTACTGGTGACGCTCCTCCCCCAGACAAAGAGTCCAAGATCTTTGAGGCCTCAGGCAAACGAATTGCTGCACAGGCAGCTAATATCTGGAGAATATCTAACACCCAAGCCTTACTTGCACGTTATGATAGGGCCCATTATGACACATTTGAGGCCATACTGCAACACTTGCCTGACCAATACAAGGAGGCAGGAGAGATGCTGATTCAGGAGGGTAAACTCATTACGAATGCATCCATCAAATGTGCACTGGATGTGGCAGACACAGCCTCCAGGGCTATCAATACCAGTGTGCTGCTTCGACGCCATGCCTGGCTTAGAATTTCAGGGTTCAAACCCGACATCCAAACTACGATCCTCAATCAAACAGTGAATCCTGACCACCTGTTTGGCCCTGAGGTGGATGCCACACTGGAGAAAATGAAAAAAGATACGGAAACTGCCAAGTCTATGGGGGCTTTACAAAGTCAGCAGTTTCGGAGTGGTTCCTTTCGCCGCTCAAACTCCAGAGGCACCTCAAGGGGACAGGCATCCCAGTCAACCCAATATTACAAGAGTAACACCCAAGCCTCGTATAACAACAAGGGTCGAGGTGGTTACAGAGGCAATAATGTCAAGGGCAGGGGACGTGGAAACAATAGCTCCAGGTCCACCACCACCAACAAACAGTGACGTCTTGTCACTGCCCCCCGACCATGCAACACCGGTCGGGGGGGAGACTCCAGCAGTTCCTGCCGGCGTGGAAGTCCATCACCACGGACAGGTGGGTGAGGTCTATTATCCAGTACGGGTACTGTCTAGAGCTTACGTCCATTCCACCGGACATACCCCCAAGGAGCCGTCCTATGTCAGGCGAGCACTTGACCTTGTTGCAGCAAGAAGTTCTAGTCATGCTGCAAAAAGGGGCGATAGAGCTCGTTCCATTGCAAGAGCGGGCAACAGGGGTTTACTCCCTGTATTTTCTGATTCCCAAGAAGGACGGATCCCTCAGGCCGATCCTGGACCTCAGGCCCCTGAACTGGTACATCCTCTCGGAGCACTTCCATATGCTCACGTTGCAGCAGGTGCTTCCCCTGCTTCAACAGGGGGACTTCCTGGCTACGCTGGATCTGAAAGATTCCTATTTTCATATCCCCCTGCATCCTTCCCACAGGAAGTATCTCAGATTCACGATCTTAGACCAGCATTACCAGTTCAAGGTTCTGCCGTTCGGGGTCACCACGGCACCGAGAGTGTTTACCAAGTGCCTAGCGACTGTGGCAGCGCATCTCCGTCGCCAGCACGTCCACGTCTTTCCCTACCTGGACGACTGGCTCATTCAAGCAAGGACAGAACAGCAGTGCGTCGACCACGTGTCACGCACCATTCATCTCCTGCACGATCTGGGATTCTCTCTGAACTACCCAAAGTCCCATCTCCAGCCCGCCCACGTGCAACAGTACCTGGGCGCGACAATCAACACTCTGGCAGCCACCGCGCAGCCAAATTCAGTGAGAATCGCCAGTATCCAGGTGCTGATCCAACGATTCAGACCCCAACACTCGCTTCCAGCGAAGGTGTTCATGCAGTTGATAGGCATGATGGCCTCCTGCATCTCCATTGTCCCGCACGCGAGACTACATATGCGTCCGCTTCAGGAGTGCCTTGCACGTCAGTGGACTCAGGCTCATGGGCAACTGACAGACCTAGTGTTGGTGAGCGGTCGGGCATACAACTCTCTGCATTGGTGGAATCCACACAACCTTTGCAAGGGCCGACCATTCCAAGAGCCTGTCCCACAGATTATCCTGACGACGGACGCCTCTCTCCAGGGATGGGGAGCGCATGTCCTCCATTACACTGTGCAGGGACTATGGACACTACAGCAAAGGAAGATGCACATCAATGTGTTGGAACTGATGGCAATCTTCATGGCCTTGAAGGCATTCAAAGTACATCTGTGCAACAAAGTCGTGTTGATCCGGACGGACAACATGACGGCCATGTACTACATCCAGAAGCAAGGAGGCACGCACTCTCCACAGCTGTCTCATCTGGCTCAGAGCATGTGGAAGTGGGCCATTCAGAGGAACATCTTCCTCATGGCAGAGCATCTCCCGGGCAAGGACAATCAAATGGCGGATCTGCTCAGCAGGCACAGCCATCAGATGCACGAGTGGGAGATACATCCATCAGTACTCCAACCGTACTTCCAAAGGTGGGGTCATCCAGAGATAGACCTGTTCGCCACAAAGGAGAACGCAAAATGCCAAAGCTTCGCCGCCAGGTTCCCACACCCGCAATCACAGGGCAATGCGATGTGGATGAACTGGTCAGGCAAATTTGCGTACGCTTTTCCCCCAGCACCTCTGATACCGCTGGTGGCACGCAAGCTCAGGCAGCACTCGATGACTCTCATCCTGGTTGCTCCAACGTGGGCTCGCCAACCGTGGTACACCACGTTTCTGGAACTCTCTGTGGTACCGCATCAAAGGCTTCATCTCACTCCCAGCCTTCTGACGCAGAGCCATGGCGACATTCAGCACCCAGATCCGCAACAGCTCAACCTGGCGATCTGGCTCCTGAAGTCCTAGAGTTTGGCTACCTCAATCTACCTCCCGATTGCATGAACATCATTCGGGAGGCAAGGAAGCCCATTACTAGAGCTTGTTATGCGGCTAAATGGAAGAGGTTTGTCATCTACTGTGTTAACCACGATATTGACCCGCTAGATGCTTCCATTCAAAACATCATTTGTTACCTGTTCCACCTGTACCAATGCAATCTGGCATACTCTTCCATCCGCATTCACCTGTCTGCTATGGCAGCATACCTCCAGAATAGGCAGCACCTGTCACTCTTTAAGGTCCCTGCTATCAAGGCCTTTCTGGAAGGACTCAAAAGGGTCATTCCACCAAGGACCCCACCAGCTCCAGAATGGAACCTCAATGTGGTTCTTACGAGGCTGATGGGTCCTCCCTTTGAGCCACTGCACTCTTGTGAGCTTCAGTTTCTGACTTGGAAGGTTGCGTTCTTAGTAGCAATTACATTGCTACGGAGGGTTAGCGAGCTGCAGGCGCTCACCATCCAAGAACCTTACTTCCAGGTACATGCTAACAGGGTGGTGCTCCGCACTAACCCTAAATTCCTACCCAAAGTGGTATCCCAATTCCACTTAAACCAGACAATTGAATTGCCGGTGTTTTTCCAAAACCCAGAGACACTGGCGGAGCGCATGCTCCACACCCTTGATGTTAAGAGGGCCTTGATGTATTATGTAGACAGGACAAAAGATTTTCGCAAAACCAAGCAGCTTTTTGTTGCTTTTGCCACACACCACAAGGGAAACGCTATCTCAAAAGCAGGGATTGCTAGGTGGATAGTAAAGTGCATTCAGATCTGTTACGCTAAAGCTAAGCGCACCCTCACTATCCCACCGAGGGCCCACTCCACCAGGAAGTTGGGGGCCTCTATGGCTTTCCTAGGTAACATTCCCTTAGAAGATATCTGTAGAGCAGCCACATGGTCTACCACACATACTTTCACTAAGCACTACTGTGTAGACGTGCATTCCAAACAGCAGGCAGCTGTTGGTCAGGCTGTTCTAAAAACACTTTTTCAGACTGCTGCAGCTGGCACGGGCGGCCGCCGATAATGGAGGGACTGCTATGTATTCTATGCACAGATATGAATTCAGCAGCCCACATGCCTCGAACTGCAAATGCTACTTACCAGTATGCATCTGTTCTTGGCATGTAGGGCTGCTGACATTCATATCGCCCACCCTCCTCCCCGGCGCCTGTAGCAGCTGCAGTATTCATTCATATATATACATATGCTCATAGCATGGTCATCACTCACATTCTTCACTCCATCTCTGCCAATGGCTAAAAACAATCTGGGGATGGAGGCGATGCCCATGCGCACTGTAGTCCAGGGGAGGAGCCACCTATCTCGTGATACTTCGAAGACTCTTCCAGGACAACAATGTGCAATCATCCGGACCCAACACTAGGTGGCGATCTATGCACAGATATGAATGTCAGCAGCCCTACATGCCAAGAACAGATGCATACTGGTAAGTAGCATTTGCAATATCCTTCCAAAGCCAGGTCTCCTATTTCAACACAGATGACACCCATTTATCCTATGCGCCATTTTCACCAGGTGCTTTTCCCTCCTTTATCTGTTACAATTTTTTGTGATATATTAGCCAGGGGAGCGGCTAAGTGGGGCATACATTTGACAGAACCACAGTCGGCTAATTCGGTTATCTCAAACTTTGCAGCCAAATGTAGCTTCAAAAACCTTGCTGTTACTTGGCATAGTTTATTTCCAAGAGGAAAAGTTCCTTGACCGGGCATCTATCAAAGTGGCTATTCTGCACCTGTTGACAATATATAGGGCACCTCCTCAAGATCCAAATTTACTTAAAAGCCGGATTCTTTTCTAATGATGTTGGTATGGTGCAGACTTTCCTCAGTTATGAGGCTACCACTCTCTCCTGGCAGTTCGGACTGGACTGATCTAATTGATTTGCATATGGCTGGGTCCAAACTGGAATGGCAAGGCTGAGCAAAAAAAGATGGATTTAGGTCCAGATCTCTGTACTGGGGTGAAGTAATGACATTGTTCTGCATTCTGCCCATCAATTGTTGTTTTTGCATTTGTCAACCCAAGTGGGACGGGTATTCCCAGACGTAGGTCCTGTGCTCTCCACTTCACTGGAGCTAAGCTATCCTGCCTGATAAAGACTGAAAGCCCGAAACTGGTCCTAGGATGCTTGTTTCCAGTCCAGGGAGGACCTGGTCTGGCAGTTCGGGCTGGGCTGTTTTCATTGGGCATAGGGTCAAGACTGATTTGCATATGGCTGGGTCCAAACTGGAATGACATGGTGAGCAAAAAAACTATGGATTTAGGCTCAGATCTCTGTACTGGGGTGAATGTATGACATTGTTCTGCATTCTGTCGATCAATTGTTGTTTTAAATAAGTGACTGTATACTACTGGCAGGAAAGTATTTGGGGCAGCAGCCTAAAATGCCAGCTCAATGCCTCTCCTAGGAAGATGTAAAAGAGAAATCTCTGAAAAGTCCACATTCAAGATTTATTCCTGATCTCGTTCCCAGAGTCTGAGCTGCTCGAGAGGCCCGTCTTCTTCACACTCCCAAGTCTTCAGGTAAAGAAAAAAAACATTTAGGATTCGGCTTCCTCACGCGATCACATTCGCCTTAACAGGTACGGGGGGGGGGGGGGGTAATGCCACTGCTCTCTATTACTCCTTTGAAATCGCCTGACCTCCGAGCCGAACCCTCAACTCTTATGGCACAGCCTGAATTTCTGGGGCCAAACTCCATGCTGCTTCAGGTGAAGAGTTCTGCACATCCGTACTCTGGCACGTTCAGTCCCCACCAATCTCCCTCTGATGTGCCTCTGGGCCTCAACGAGCTGCAAAGTCCTCCACCTGGACTATTGCTGGTTTGTTCGCCCTCCGTGCCAGTTGGACCCTCAGAGCCCATTTTTCCTCCAGCTCTACTATCTATCCCACTTTTAGTCTGGGATCTGTGCCAGCCCTGTGTTTTTCGCTGCCCATGCGGTCTATCGACGCTGGGCGAGGACCCGATCATTCTCTCCAACATCTAGTCTGGTCCGATCCAACATCAACTGGAGTTGCGCCCGAATCCAGCTAAGGCGCCTCTTTCTCCATTGAGCTTTCCAGCCCCTCAAGGGAGGCGCCCTACCTTGCACTAGCTTTCTGACACCGATTCTGATGACTGTGTTCAGCCTGATAAGTTCAGTTAGCCCTATATTGATGACAATTGGTACAAGGACTTGCAAGGGGCTAGTGTCCTCAATACCTCTACGGAAACTGCTCTTTTTTATCCTACTTGGCCTGCCACAGAGGAATCTGCTTCCTTTGCCATGGTTTTGCCTAGAGCAGCTGAAGTTGGCAACCTCCAGCTCCCCACCAAGAAGGTAAAACTAATGTGCTTACTTAGGTACTGCAACAGACTTCTGCTGAGCCTCTTCTCCCATTGAATGATGCTCTGATGGACACTTTATTGGAGGCCTGGGCCAAATGCTTCTCATGACCCCATACCCACTGACAATTTGCCAGACGCCATCATCCTGTTTCAAGCGACTCTACTTTACTCTCCGAGCCCCTTTCACCTGACAGCCTTGTGGTTCAGGCCTCTGAGTCGGTCTAACCCGAACAGGTTTCCTAACCGCTCCCTTCATCTTGCCTTTCCCTGGAAAAGAGTCCAGGAAATTCAGGCTTTGGTCCCGATCCTTCTGCCTCAGTCCTGGCCTTCAATGAGGTAGACTCTGAGGCTGCTGGGACTTGTGACCTCCTTTATCCTGCTGGTCAAGCACCCTAGGTGGCGTATGCAGGTTCTGCAATCCCAATAGACCAGTCTTCAAGGGGACATCTCAGACTGTGGTCAGAGTTTGGAGGAGACTTCAAAAGATCGGCAGTGGTGGTTGTTTGGCTGCCATTGTGTCAGCAGCAGACCCCTCTCCCTCCCTCCCTCCCTCATTCAGAGCAGACCGTGTTGACCTGCACATCCCTTCGAGGAATGGGTGGCCATTTGAGAGAGGTGGGGATCAGAGGCCCGGATCCATATCCACCTTCTGGAGCTGAGGGCCATTCGCTTGGCATTGAAAGCCTTCCTTCCATCCATTAAGGGAATGCTGCTACAGTTGCTCACGGACAACACCACTGCCACTTGGTACTGCAACAAACGGTGCAGTAGGGTCATGGACCCTGTGCCAGGAGTCTTCGCGCCTCTGGAAATTGCTGGACCTCCCCTTGTGGTGAATCACTTGGCAGGATTTTTGAATACCAGGGCAGTCACGCTCCGCCGTTGATGCCTAGGTTCTCATGAATGACCGCTACATCCAGAGGTGAACCTAGACTTGAACGCTCATTGTTGACGTTTCTGTGCATTATAGTTTCCAAGGTGTGTCTCGCTCTGAGGTGTGTTTCACCACAAATGGAACTCTGAGCTCCTGTTTGCCTTTCCGCCTATAACATTTCTGCTCTGAGTTCTCAAGAAGATCAGGACAGACTGGGACCAAGTTACCCTAGTGGCTCCTGGTTGTGCACAAAGTGTGTTATCCGGAACTCCAAAGCTTCAGCATATGGCCACTGATTATGCTATGCGTTCCTTAAGGACCTGCTGTTGCAGCAACGTGGCAGAGTTCTGCACCCATGCCTTCACCTCTGTGCTTGAAGATTGAGTGGCAAGAGTCCCTTGACGAAAACTGTATACTCCTTTGACCCCCTCCACGCCAAACTGTCTTGACTTTTTGTATTTGTTCTCTCTTGCCTGTAAAGGCCTTGCTTTGGGCACAGTGAAGGGTCATTTTTCGTCCCTCTCTGCCTTGTTAAGGTTACCTGTTCACCTTTCTTTGTTTAACGACCAATTGTAATGCAATGTTTTAAAAGGGTTACATCATGTTTCCTCTTCTTTTGTTATGCCCCAGAGGGACCTTAATCTGGTCCTGACTTATCTGGTGTGCACTCAGTTTGAGCCTCTTCAAGGTTGTCCCCTATGGCTCCTTGCCGCGAACCCTCTGCATCCGCCAAGCCTGGCCTGTGCTGGAGTCAACCAAGACCCTGAGGACATCCCCCCCGGTGATTCTGACTCTGAATCCTGTGCCCAAGGACCCTCCTCGACGACCCAGACGACGCCTGCAGCCTCAGGACAAAGGACCGCTCCAACCGTGAACAGCAGGGGGTAAGATTTCCCGACCTCAAAAGACACCCCTGCACCCGGCGCCCCACGGCCCCCTGTGCCCAACTCCTGGGTGGCTACCTATCCTCCAAGATCCCAATTTACCCCTCGAAGTGATGGTCGCTCCTGAAAATCCACTGTCCTCGAGCCTGCAGCCTTTGTTCCCTTTTCAAGATCATCATTCAATAACATTGAGCGCCCGACGGCTCAAAAGCACCCTGCCGCTAGAGTGCCCCTGGCAGTGCAACCTGTACCCTATTCTACTTCCCCATTTGCCCTGAGCAAGTGACCAGGAGCCCAGCTCCCACAGCCGGGTGGCCTGCTAGCCAGCAGCCACCAACCGAAGGCCCCCTGCCTCTCAATGGATAACATTGGGCCTAACTACCTCTGCACCCGGCCGCCCCTGTGCCGCTGAGGGTGTACTAACTGTACCTACCTGACCCTGGGGGACCCCGGAGTCTATGCCCAGAACCTTAACTTACTCCAGTATTGGAACTTTCATAGATTCCCATTGCTTGTATCATTCCCCGTCGTCGGAATGCGAGCCTCGGTAATTATGTATGTATATATATATATATATATATATATATATATATATATATATATATATATATATATATATATATACACACACACACACCTAGGTAAATACACCCTAATAGGTGCAAAAAAGGTTAAAAAAAAATAGGCCTAGGCCATATTATTTTTTGTAGCCTATAGGTGTCCTTATGTGAAAAGACCCAAACTCACATTAGCAACCAATCAGATTAGCCTCACCCTGTGGAACCTTCCTGAGAAAGCTCAGAGCCTTAGATTTTCTACTGCATCGTTGGTGACAGGGAGTCTCCTTAGAGCTCTGCTCTAACTTCTACTTTGAGGTATTATTTAAGCAGTTTTTCTGTAACGATTTGTTTAAAAATGTCAACAATGGCTGATAAGGAAAAGATTAGCCTATTCAGGCCTTGTGCCAGTTGTGGTAAAAAACGACTTTATGTTGAAGACAAACACAAGGACTGTATATATTGTTTATACCCTGACCATAAGGCAGAAGAGTGTAAAATATGCAGGATGATGTCTGTTAAGACCCTCCGGGATCGTGAGGGAAGATTACTAATTTGGCTCAGGAAGTTGGAAAAGAAGGATGCAGTGGTATCAAGTGATGAGGAGGATGCCTGGTCAACGTCTTCCAAAACGTCTCTAAAGAGGGGTAGATCATCTGTGGAGGTATCATCTGAACCCTCTCTAAGGCTGTGCGTGGGACCTCTGATAGGTCTGGCAAGCCCGAGCCTGGCGAATCTCCTCACGGAAGTGTAAAGGAGAGGGAAAGGCAAGCACCTCAGGTGCAGAAGGCAAAACTTATTGAGGGCTCAGCTGGGCCTTCACATCAGGATAAAGTTTCTAAGTCCTTCAAGAAACCAACTGTAGAAGCTTCAACAGTGGTTAAGAAAGGCTCCAAAGCCTCTTCAGTGACTTTGTCTCCTCATCCGTCGACGAGCCATCCCGCGAAGACGACGACGTCAACGAGGACTTCGATGCCATCGACGAAGACTGGGTCGACAACGACGGCGGCGACGACGATAACTACGTCACGTCGACAATGGCAATCTCGTTGACTATGTCGAGCCCGTTGACGATTACGTCGACGATCCCGTCGACGATGACGAGCCAGTTGACGACGAAGATAATCTCGTCGACGGCCCCGTCGACGATGGCAGGACAGGATATGGTGGACTCTTTTATGACGCCGTCGACGGCAGGTACAAGGGAAGACACCAGGAAGAGGAGGATAACTCCAGATATGACATCACCTAGAAAGGTGACTCCATTACCCCCAGCCCTGTTATTGGACGAACAGGACTACTCAGAGGAGGAGAATGAGATGTATGGAGATGCATATAGTCCATCACAGTTGCATCTTAAATACCATGATTCTGAAGAAGAAAATGAGTATTATTATCAGCAAGAACAGCGACAGCAAGATCAAGTCTCATACCAGGAAGCCCAGGTACAGCAGGGCACGGTTACTATGCCTATGAGTCTTTTGACAGACTTACGAGCAATGCTGGAAGAATATAGAAGCAGACAAGGGTCGCGGCCAGTGGAAAATCAGGCGCAGGTTCAGCCACAGGTGGTGGCAACTCAGTCTGTACCTCCTGCACATGCGGAGGAAGAGGGGGAATATCCTAGGCAGACACCAGACCAGGATGACACCTCTGATGAGGATGGAGCAGGTGACCACCGGGATCAGAACCCGGATAGTGAATGGAACCAGTATATTATTCCGGATTCGGCTTTTCCGGTGCCTGACCCGATAGACTCACCTCCGGCGGATGTGTGAGGTTTCTTCAGCTTAATGGAGAGAGCCACGGCACGCTTTAAACTAGCCATGCCTACAACATCTACGGATTGTTTTTTATATGATTTTAAAGAGGCTTACCGTAAGGCAGTGCGTTCGATTCCCATTGTAGAACATATATGGGAAGAAGGAAAGAAGGTGATGCAGGCCCCGGCGACGGTCATTCCGACCCTACCTCGCCTAGAGAAGAAGTATAAAGCTCCTGATGACAGTCCCGCCTGCTTGATTGGACAACCAAGACCAGACTCAGTCATATCGCAGGCAGTGCAGAAAAAATTGCGGAATCCTTCGGCCACCCTCACAACTCCACCAGACAAGGAGGGTAGAAGGTTAGACAACGCTGGGAAGCGTTTTTCATCAATGGCTAGCTTGCTGGTCCGGGCGGCCAATGCCTTGGCGATTCTGGCGAGGTACGACTGCCAGATGTGGAGTGATGTCGCAGCATATATAGACCTACTGGCGGATGACCCTAAGGCCGAAGCACAAAAACTTCTGGAAGAGGGACAACGTTCTTCTTCAGAAATGATTGACTGCGCGATGGACATCGCAACCACTTCTTTCCGTGCTCTGGGTAGCGCGGCTGTTCTTAGACGGCAGGGTTGGCTACGAGCTACTTACTTCCGACCAGAGGTTCAAAATAAGATTCTGGACTTACCCTTTGATGGGGACATGTTATTTGGAAAACATGTCGATGACACCCTGCAGGGAACAAAAAAGGACACCGAGACGGCTAGGGCTCTTGGTACCCTACAATATAGGAAAACACCGTTCCGTGGAGCAAGAGGAAGAGGCTTCACTTCGCCAAGAGGTGGTTATCAACAGCAACGGTACTCGCAGCAGTCGCAGTCGTACAGACCTCAGTACGGCAATCCGTATTATCACCAGCAGCCACAATCTCAGTCGTTCTCTCGTCAGAGCTCTCGTGGACGTCAAGGGCGTCGGGGCAAAGACGCTGGCAAGCGTCAATAGCGGCCTCCTGACTCTGCCAACTGTTCCTCCGCTCCATGGGTCTCCAGTGGGCGGCAGGATAACTCAACATCTGAGCAGCTGGGAAGAAATAACATTGGATCAGTGGGTATTGAACATCATCCGACAGGGGCATACACTAGAATTCCAGGAATTTCCACCTACAAGAGCTCCCCACGCCACTACTTCAAAACATCTAAACCTTCTGCAATTGGAAGTTCAACAAATGCTTCAGAAGGGGGCGATCCAACTTGTTCCCCTATCACAAAGAGGAGAAGGTTTCTATTCAAGAATTTTTTCTGATCCGCAAAACAAGGGAAAAGTGGTGTCCGATCCTGGATTTAAGGGAGCTCAACACCTATCTCGTGAAACTGTCGTTTCGGATGATTTCGCTCCAGGACATATTGCGCATCTTGAATCCTGGCGACTTCATGGCTACGTTAGACCTGGAAGATGCCTATTTTCATATCCCGATCCACCCAGTTCACAGACGTTTCCTTCGCTTCACAGTAGGCAAGAGTCACTTCCAGTTCATGGTGCTCCCATTTGGATTAAAATCCGCACCCCGGATATTCACAAAGGTGCTGGCCCCGGTAGCAGCTTTTCTGAGAAGAGTCGCTGGAAGTATTCCCGTACTTAGACGACTGGCTGCTGAAGACACCAAGTTTCCAAGCAGCAACAGAAGCTGTGGAAACATGTTTAAATCTCTTCATTCATCTGGGTTTACAACTCAACAGAGAAAAATCGGTCCTACGACCAGCGGGTTCGGTGAAGTTCCTGGGAGCAATACTCGATACTCAGGCGTGCAAAGCCTTCCCATCTGAAGAGAGACAAATGAAACTCATGTCCTCAGCCGCTCGATTGCAAAGAAAAAGTTGGATGACAGTCAGGATGTACAAATCTCTTCTAGGGTCGATTTCATCCAGTATTCAATTGATTCCGCACTGCAGGATGCGAATGCGCCCCTTGCAAGAGGAACTAGACCTTCAGTGGAAGCAGGTGGAAGGGTCTTTCAACGACAGGGTAACTGTCACTCAGCAGATGAAACAGACGGCTTAATGGTGGATGAAAAAATCTCACCTCTCGGTGGGTCTCAGTTTCAGAGCGGCGCCGGCTCCTCGCGTCATTACAACAGACGCCTCCCTTCAGGGTTGGGGAGTGGTCATGCAAGATCTCCAGGTCAGTGGACACTGGACGCCAAAAGAACGTCGCTTACATATCAATGTTCTGGAGCTAAGAGCTATTAGATTGGCAATGTTGGCTTTCCTTCCAAGGATTTCAAATTCGGCCATCCTAGTGCGTACGGACAACACCACCGCAATGCATTACATCAACAAGCAGGGAGGCACAAGACCGCCACTGCTTTCTCAGGAGGCCCAGCTGTTATGGGAATGGGCAATCTCTCAGAACATCAGGCTCGTGGCGGAACACCTTTCAGGAGTATGCAACACGAAAGCGGATACGCTAAGCCGCCTGAGGGCAGTCTCACACGAGTGGGAATTGGACAACGCAGTGGTCAAGGACATCTTCTCCCACTGGGGCACCCCAGCGATCGACCTGTTTGCCACTCCGATGAACAAGAAATGCTGGTGTTATGCAAGCAGGGAACACCATCGAGGATCGCTGGGGAATGCCCTTTTGATGTCTTGGTCCGGCGCATTTGTTTACGCCTTTCCGCCATTTCCCCTGATTCCTCGAGTCCTCAAGAAGCTCAAGATGGACAGGTGCAGGATGATACTGATAGCGCCCGCCTGGGCTCGCCAGTTCTGGTTCACGGAGTTGCTTCTTCTGTCGGAGGAACAGCCCATTCAGCTTCACTCCAACCAGAGTCTTCTATCAATGTCCAACGGCCAAGTTCTCCACCCGAACCCGAGCTCGCTTCAATTGACAGCATGGCTCCTGAACACAGAGAGTTTAAGGATCTAGACATTCCGGAGGAATGCAGAAACATCTTAGCACGAGCTCCTAGCACTAATAAAACATATAGAGCGAAATGGAAAAGGTTTTATTTATGGTGCCAGAGAGGAGGAGTGCATCCATTCTCATCAGCTCCGCATCAACTCTTACCATACATTCTATCCTTGGCACATGCAGGTCTGGCTCATGCTTCCATCAAGGTCCACTTGGCGGCTATTTCCAGGTATAGAAGAACAAGATCTGGTCCTTCTCTGTTATCAACAAGAGTGATAAAGCAATTCCTAAAAGGACTGTTTAGAGTGTTTCCGCCAGTTCGGCCTCCACCTCCGATTTGGCATCTGAATGTGGTCCTAGCTCAACTGATGAGATCGCCATTTGAGCCAATACATAAAGCAGACTTGAAGTTCCTGTCATGGAAGGTGGTGCTTCTTCTGGCACTCACCTCGGCAAGGAGAGTGGGAGAACTTCAGGCTTTGACTATCAAGGAACCTTACTTGCAGTTAAAAAATGATACTTTGATGCTCCGGATGACCCCAAATTCATTCCGAAGGTACAGACAGACTCATCTTAACGAACCGGTGGTTCTGAATTCCTTTTTTCCTCGGCCTTCAACCCAGGCTGAGAGGACACTTCATTCTCTGGACGTTCAGAGATGTTTGAAATTCTATCTTCAACGCACAGCTGGATTTCGGAAGACGCACCAGCTGTTTGTGGCCTTTGGAGCCCCAAGGAAAGGGTTTCCTTTGTCAAAGCAGGGAATTTCCAGATGGATATAGAGTGCGATCCGTTTCTGCCACCAGGCGGCAGGCAAGCCGTTGAAAGGGCAGGTGAAGGCGCACTCCACAAGATCGATCTCATTGTCTACAGCACTGTTTGTAGGAGTATCGATAAAAGATATTTGCAGAGCGGCCACCTGGAGCAGTACTCACTCATTCACAAGACACTACTGCTTGGACGCGGCTGCAAAGGGGGATTCGGCTGTTGGTCAAGCTGTCCTGAGAAATCTCTTCCAGTAAGAGGTGAGCTTTCCTCTCTTCCCTCCTTACTGTTTTTTCTCACATTTCGTTTGTTATGCTATGGTTACTGATTTATTATTATGATGATATGTTGTATCATTGGTTTATAATAGTTTGTAACTATGAACGAAATGTTTGAGGCATGCTAACTGCCATCTACTCTGATACAAGCAATGGGAATCTATGAAAGTTCCAATACTGGAGTAAGAAACAAGTTACTTACCTGTAACTTTAGTTCTCCAGTATTGGTAACTTTCATAGATTCCCATGCGCCCACCCACCTCCCCTGGGAAAGCTCACTTCTGGTCTAGGTGATTCTGTGGCAAGGCAACGGCTACGAAAATCTGAGGCTCTGAGCTTTCTCAGGAAGGTTCCACAGGGTGAGGCTAATCTGATTGGTTGCTAATGTGATTTTGGGTCTTTTTACATAAGGACACCTATAGGCTACAAAAAATAATGAGGCCTAGGCCTATTTTTTTTAACCTTTTTTGCACCTATTAGGGTGTATTTACCTAGGTGTATATGTGTGTGTATATATATATATATATATATATATATATATATATATATATATATATATATATATATATATATATATTGTTTCCACACACCTCCGTGATTCCCCCAGAGGTCAAAGAAGGACGGCACTCCAAGTCGGTGTTCAACCAAAGTGGTTTATTGGCAGACCCCCCTGCCCCCTTGACATACGCGTTTCACCAATTTGGCTTCCTCAGTGTCAGCCATACATTGTGCATACTGCCATTAAATCCCCTACCACTTCCCCAAACATAGAAAGCGGACTAGTGCTCGCCTAGATGTTTTGCGGCGGCCATGTTCAAACGTGCAAATTCACATCACGTTTGTAGCATTGTTTACAGATTTTACAGGGGGATAAATGGCATTTGGAAAAAGTGCTAGTGCAAAAGTTCATTAGACAAGAAAATATTAAAAACAAGGGTTGAGTGACAAGGCATATTGTCAAAAAATGTCTGTTGTGCATGTACATATTTTGCATCCACCTTGTATAATGCATTTTCATTTTAACAATTTCCACTAGTGAAAATTAAGGTTATTTACAAATAATTAATATATATACACACATAATTATGCCCTGAATGGGCTCGAAGGACAATTGATATGTTTGCCTTGTTAACCAACACACGTTGTGGAGCCCTGTATGGGCAAAGATCCATATTATTCTTATTTCCTATTACCAGTTTCTTTGCTGCCAACTGGAAAGTTACCCATCTCAGTTTCCAGTGTTTACTAGTTCTTTTTGCAGTGTGGGTATTTCTTCCTGAACCAGCTTGGGAGTGAACGCCAACTATTCTAAATGTACCCAAAGTTCTTCATCGTTGTTGAGCCCTTTTGGCTGCATACTCTGGAGGTCAATGATGTACCTGGACTCCATCGCTCTCAGTAGCCTTATCCTGTCCCCACCTCGCTCCCTTCTATCTAGCTGATCTATTAGGTAGAAGGACAATAGATCCCTATTGCTTCCATGGTGGGTCTCGAAATGACGTGCCACCGGGTAGTTCTTATCCTTATTTGCGATGGCACGCATGTGTTCCAGGATGCGTTTCTTGGCTTGGTTGATGGTGCTTCCAATGTACCTTTTGGCACATGGACATACCAGGCAATAAACTACAAATTCTGAATTGCAGTTCAGAAATTTCTTTATTTCTCTCATTGGCCGTGGGTCGTTGGTCCTCCCTTCATATTTGGTTCTTTTTTTGCTGTATTTGCATGCCTTGCATCGCATGCATGGGAAGAGCCCGTTGATGGGTTTATTTCTCATACTTTTGGGGGGGTCTACATAGTGGCTTTTTACAAGATGGTCACTAAGGGATTGGCAACGTCTATAGGTAATAGACGGCCTTTCTGGTATCACTCTTTTCAACACTGGGTCTGTACCTAGGATGTGCCAGTTCTTATGAAATATCTGCACTAGTTCGTTGGATCTCATGTTGTAACTGGTGATCATCCTAGTTGTACAGTCATCTGTTCTGTTTTTCGTGACAGTTTGTATGAGGTCTTTCCTGTCAATAAGGTCTACTCGCCTAGTTGTTTCGCTAAGTAGTGACCTGGAGTACCCTCTCTCTCTAAACCTGGTTACCGCTCCTTCTTGTGCCTGCATGAAATCGCTAGAATCTGAGCAATTCCTTTTTATGCGCAGTAGTTCTCCGAAGGGAATGTTTTTAACCATGCTTCTCGGATGGTGGCTTGCCGCGTGTAACACGGTGTTGCCAGCCGTAGGCTTGCGGTAAAGCTTGGTATGCAGGGAATTCTCCTTGACAAAGACCTCTAGGTCGAGATAGTGTATAGATGTTTTACTCATTGTGCTGGTAAATCTGAGGTTCAACTCATTGTCGCTTATCCCCGCGACGTACTCCTCAGCCGAGGAGACGTCGCCACGCCAGACGACAAACAAGTCGTCGATATATCTCGACCAAATCATGATGTTATCAAGCCATTTTTCATTAGGGCCCCCCCAAGCCACGTGCTTCTCCCACCAGCCCACGAATAGGTTCGCGTAGCTGGGGGCGAAGCACGTGCCCATCGCAGTCCCTCTTAGTTGATGGTACATATTGCCTGCAAATAAGAACATGTTATGGAGGCAGAATTCAGTCATTTTCACTATCACTTTGTTGTGCTGATGGTATTGCATACTTTTCTTGCCCAGGAACCATTTTACGGCAGAGATACCATTGTGGTGTTCAAATCAGGTGTATAAACTTGTAGCATCAAGGGTGATGAGAAGCATGTCATCCTCCCACCCGATGCCCTCAATCTGCCTTATAAAGTCCTGGGTGTCTCTTACATAGGAAGGTAAATCTTTCACAAATTGAGACAAATATCCATCTATGAACCTCGATGTGTTCTCGAGTAAACTCCCTATGGAAGAGACAATTGGCCTGCCTGGGGGATTTCGGATATCCTTGTGCACCTTAGGAAGGTGGTAGAATGTTGGAATGATAGGGTGCTCACAAAGCAAGTAATCATATTCGTGTTTATTAAGCATCCCCTCTTCTTTCCAACCCAAAAGTAGTTTGTGATATTCGGTGACACAGTTCACGAAATCCCTTCTGTCCATGATTTTGTAGCAATCAGTGTCATTCAGTTGCCTCAACGCCTCTTGTTTGTAATGTTCTTTGCTGAAGATGACAATATTTCCCCCTTTGTCGGAGGACTTTATTTCGATGGTATTGTCCTCCTTGAGAGACTTTATTGCTTCCCATTCCGATCTTGAAATATTGGAAGTTTTCTTGGTTAGTTCCGAATTCTTATTTGTCATCTTTTCCATGTCCTGGAGGATAGCGTCATTAAAGACATCTATAGCATCATGTGTTACATGAGGTAAGAATCTGGATTTGCGTTTGCAATGGCTTGGGTCTCTGGTTTGTGTAATTTCCTCCCTTCTTAGAACCTCCGCCGAACCTGGTATGTCTTCTGAGTCCGCGAGTTCATGTGCCACTATAAGGGCTGGGAGATTATTGGCTACAAGACATACTCCGGATGTTATTTCCTCCGTGGTCTCTGATTTCTCTGAGAGATTGAAACTTGAACTTGAAAATATCAATCCTAGTTTGAACTGGGTCAAACTTAGCAGTGGGACAGAATGTAAGTCCTTTTTTGAGGACACTCTCCTCATGTGTTGTAAGTGTCCTCTCTGAGAGGTTGATGATAGTATGTTCTTCTTTTACTACCATCTCCCTCTCCTTCCTCTGCTGCGAGTCACCATTGGTGGTGCTGCTTGTACGTCCTCTCCTGCCGCGCCTTGTTTTCCTCTTCCTTTTTTGGGTGGTGCTTTTTGTGATGCCTGTGATGGCGCTCGATACCTTGTCTCCTGCATCACTTGGTATTCGTCTAAAAAAGGGGCAGGGACTGTATCCTCATTTACATTAGCCTTCTTCTTCTGTTTGTTACTCTTGGCAGACTCATCCTCCGATTGGGATGCCTCAGATTCCGATGTTACTGCCCCTGAGCGTGTTGGTCCTCCTTGGGCGAGTCTTTTCCTTGTGGCATCAAATTTTTTTGCGAAGGTTAGGATTCTGCCGGTTAGGTAGTCCTGCTCGTCTCTCAGAAATTTAGTTTGTTTTCTCTTTTTGATGCCATTTTCGTAGTCTTTCAATCTTTTTTGCATAGCGTTCCGCAAATCCTCAGCTGACTTGGTGTCTTTGTCCTTACTGATTAGATCCTCCAGTTTTTGGATTTCGGCAAGGGCTTTTTCCCTGTCACTCCAGGCATATTTTATTAGCATTAGTAGCATCCCCTTGCTACTTTCAGCAGTATACAATGCCCAATCTTTCAGTAACTGTGGGTCCGGATTCTCGTAAGAGGGGATGGTAAAAATTCTCAATCCTCTTGGGACTCGATTACAGTCTACATAGCTCTGGAGTGAAGTTGCCTCCCACCATTTTCGGACTTCCCTTTCAGTCATTCTCTCCAGCTGTTGAAACAGTCTGTAAATTTGTTACAGATGTTGTGGAGTTCGAGGCACCCTCAGCAGTGATAGTGATGGCGTTTGCACTTTTAAATATGCTTTCATCCTCCCGTTCTCTCTCCGCTGTAGATGACATGTTTGTGCAGCGTTCTGGTAATTTAAAGCACTGTTTTTCCCGCGTTCTTCCCGCGTTTAAAGTGCACAGTCTATGGGGGCAGTACGGCAGTTAGCGGGGGTCCGCCACAGGTAACTTGCTGTTTGCGGGTCAGAGACACGTATTTATCAATGATTTTCAAGAATAAGTAAGGAACTTGGGTACTGGTGCACCGCTTACCCTCCGCCGGAACTTCCCAGCCACCGCTCGTATTCGAAGCAGCTACCGCGTCAGTCTCGATGTCGGCTCGGCGTGTGCAGACTCCCCTCGTTACTTGTTGAAGCGGCAGAACGCCCTCCGTCCTGCCTCGGATAATCCTTGTGTCTCGGGTCGACCGCCAAATTAATTTCTCGAACAGCCCCCTTCACCGCCGTCGCTCCTCCTCTATATATATCTATATCTATATCTATATCTATATCTATATCCAAAGAAAGTTTCGTGCTCTGGACCCCTGCCCCTTGCAGCGGAGGGCCTGGACGGGGTAGCCACTCCCCAGGTATCCAGGATATATATATATATATATATATTTTTTTTTTTACCGAGGCTCCCATTCCGACGACTGGGAATGATACAAGCAATGGGAATCTATGAAAGTTACCAATACTGGAGAACTAAAGTTACAGGTAAGTAACTTGTTTCTTCACCAGTCGAGTACTCACCTGAAAACCGATGACTCACTTTCCTGCCATAGGATAACATTGACTGGAAAAATCTTTTAAGTGTGAAGTTTTGAAACTGTAAAATATTCATCTAAAATCAGCCGAATAACGAATTTCGAATTACTCACCTGTGATCAGGAGAGAAGCCAGTACTGTACCTTGTAGCCCAGTACTGAACCGCAAAAGTAATCACAACCGTGGTTACTAGTAATCTAAATTTCTGCCATAGGAAACCATTGACTGTTTTTCTGTGAAATTTCGTCTGTCTACTTTTGAAAATTACAAATATTCCTTAAAAATCATACTTACAACTTAAACATGGTTGCTTACCTGTTTTAAGTACAGACCCCAGTGCTGGCCCTAGGAGCCCAGTCCTGGATTACGAAAGTAACAAGAACGTACTTTAACTGCATCTTCATTTTCCTTCCATTGGATAACATTGCCAGATTTTCATAGAAAAGTTTCAAAATGTGAACTTTTGTAATAGCTTTATATTTCTTAAAAATCATAGCAATAGCCAAATCGTTTTTGCTAAACTGTTTCCAGCTTAGACCTCAAGACTGAAACTAGGATCCAGTCCTGGAACTACAAAAGTAATCGATAAAGTAACTAGCTGCATTTATGTAGGAAACCCATTGAGCTCAATGTAAAATTGTTTAGAATTGTGTTGCCTTCTGCAACCATTGTACCTATTGTGTTTACAAAGTTTGTTGCCTCCTTGCAAAGTAATTATATGAGAGTACTCATATCGAGAAAAGTACATTTTTATACCTGTTGGTTCTAAAAATAAAACAACTATATCTTTTGATAGAAAAAAAATTGACCTAGAGTTCAGTCCTTGAGTGTGTGAAACCTTTTGCTGACTGAGTGTGTACAACAAATGCTTTACACTGTCCTCTGGTACTGCCTTACTGCTCGACCAAGCTACCACTTTAGAGAGTAAGGTCACACCTGGCTTTAACCTCTGTTATGCCTCTGGGGTTTGTGGACTCTAAACACACTGTACTGTATTCTGGTCCAGTCTATATAGAGCCATTTTCTCACACACCCTGATGCCAGTGTTGAATTTATTATACAATGCACTCGGAGGGAATTGTAGAGATGCCCCTTGAAAAACTGCCAGCCTCTGGTGAGTTCCCCGACTGGTCCGGGTTATTTGCCTCTCCCACTACTTTTGTTAGTGTTCAGAAAACATCTCTCACCCTAATTCTCATAGCTCCAACATGGGCTTGTCAACCATGGTTTACCTCACTTCTGGAACTTTCCCTAGTCCCACATGAAAAGTTTCCCTCAGCCTGGACCTTCTCACACAGATCCATGGCGAAATAAGACATCCAAATTCAGAGGAAATTAACATTCCAATATGGCTGCTGAAGTCAGAGAATTTGGGTACTTAAACTTGCCACAACAATGTATGGATATGCTTAAACAGGCTTGTATGCCTACAACTAGACAATGCTATGCTGCCAAATGAAAACTATTTGTTCTATACTGTCACCATCAAAATGTTAGCCCGTTACACCCACAAATACAAACAATTATTTCATATGTTGCACCTTCAAACCGTGGGTCTAGCCTACACTTCAATATGCTAACACCTTGCTGCCATTGCAGCCTACCTACAAATAGACAATATATATCTTTGTTCAACATACCGGTTATTAAAGCATTTATGGAGGGACTTGAAGGAATAATTCCTCCTAGACTTCCACCTGCAGCAGCATGGAATCTAAACATTTTACTATCAAGGCTCACAGGACCTCCATTTCAGTCTCTACATTCTTGCCAAATCCAATATTTGTATTGGAAAGTCTTCTTTTTAATAGCTATCACTTCACTTAAACGTGTCTGTGAACGTGCGGCATTAACCTTAGAAGAACCATTCTTCCAACTCCATAGAGACAAAGTATTGCTCATGACAATCCCAAGGTTACTTTCTAAAGTAGTTTTACCTTTTCACATCAACTCAATTGAGTTCCCACAACCTGACTGTTACAGAAAGAGCTCTACATACTTTGGATGTCTAAAGAGTTTTAATGTATTATATCGACAGAAAAAAAACCTTTAGAAAGACTACGCAATTATTCATTGCTTTTTCACCTCCTCACATTGTAAATGCTATTTCAAAAAGTGGAATAGTAAAATGTATCCAAACTTGCTATGCTAAAGCTAAAAGACTTTTACATCCCGACCCCCTTCCCTTCCGAAAGCTCACTCAACTTGTTAAATAGGGGCTTCTATGGCATTTTTATGGAACGTTCTCATTGCTGACATTTGCAAAGCAGCAACATGGTCCACACCTTCACAAAACACTACTGTGTGGCTGTACTAGCATGTTAACAATCCAATGTTGGCCAAGCAGTACTACAGACTCTCTAACAACTGCAGCCCCCACAGGCTAGCCACTGCTTTTGAGATAGACTGTTTTACAGTCTATGCAAAGCATGTGTATCCACATCGCACAATGTAGGAAGCTAGGTTTCTGTTGCAGTAGCCCCCCCCCCTTTTTCCAGACTACTGATGCACTTTTACTTGATGTGCCCTGGGTCCCTGCCAATCAGGTTCCCAGGGCCTGTGTTCTTTTCCCAACACTATACCTTGTACCCCCAATTGGCACCATGGCCACAGGTCAGCCCCTGGTAAATGGTACTCCGGGTACCATGGGCACTGTGACCAGGGAAGGCCTCCAAGGGCTGCAGCACTTTTTGTGCCACCCTTAGAGGCCCTGCACCTTTACACTTACACACTACCTTTGCAGGCTGCATGTATTGGTGCAAAACAAAGTGAAGAGTTGACATGGCACACATGTGCCATGCCTACAACCCACTGCCCTGGCATAGATTAATCACCCCTCTAGCTGTGTGCCCTATACCATTGGTGAGGGTACAGGTGCAAGAGCCCTGTACCCCTACAGTGTCTAAGTCCCTTCTTAGATATTTTAAGTGCAGTGCTGCCATTAAGAGTATACGGTGCTGGGAGTTTGTCATTAGAAACTCCTTAGCACCATAATGACTACACTGAAAATTGAGAAGACACATTAAACTCACACTGATGCCAGTGTGGGATTTAATGGAAAATGCACAGAAAGGTCATCTTAGAGATGCCCCCTGAAAAACCACCTACCACTAGTGTCCAGGCTTATTGGCTGCTTTCAGCTGCAACCACCGGACATGTTTCTGGAGCCCTAGGTCGAGAGCCTGCTGTTCTTGGGGGCCTGATACAATGCACATCCTGGGAAGAACGGGAAGCTTTAAAGGCTTGCTGCCTTAGTGAGCTTCCCCGAGCCACTTTCTGCTTTCAGTAACTGGTTCCCATTGGGTCTGACCCCCACTTTGGGCGGGAGAACTGAAGGGAAAAACAAGTGAGGAAGAGTGGTGTGCCCACCTCTGCCAACTCCACCCCTCAGGTGAGGAAGGCGAGGTGAAGCACAACTCTCAGTCCCCGCCATCCTGCAGATGGCAGGGACCCAGCCAACCAGGGTGAGGCATATGCCCCCCCTCCCACTGAAGGGCGACATAATAGGGGTTGTACCTCCCCCAGGGAAGGGACCTATTGGTCCCAACCTTTTACCTACCTGTAACACCCCTAAATCTAATATTTAGGGACACCCCTGAACCTTGCTTCCTCAGACAAGAACCCATAAAAAGAAAAGGACCGAACAACTGTGCGGAAGCTAACGAGAGAAAGACTCCTACTGACTTGGCCCCAGCACTCCCGGCCTGTCTCCACCTCAGACCTGCTCCTGCAAAATCCCAGTGTCCTGCAGCCAGCAACCTCGAGAAACCCGGAGGACCTGCCTACCTTCCCAAAGACTTTGTCTCCCGTGAACACCGGATTTGTTAATCTCCAACCACTGGCTCCGGCCGGAACCCGCAAATCTGCACCACTCTGCCGTCCATGTCCCGAGCTCGAATGGTCAGACACCAAAAGGAGGTCTGCATGGCAATCCTGACTAACGATCTAGCGTCCATCTGACATCTGCATCCTCAATCTGGATGGACCCCCCAACCGCGACCAGGAGCTGGTAAGATCTGACCCTGAAAGGCACCCCTGCACCCGACGCCCCACGGCCTTAAGTGGCTCAACCGACAGTGCTTAACCAACCCCCAGCAACCCAACTTACCTCTCCCAGTGTTGGTTACACCCATCAGACCTTCGTCCGGGCCTGCAGTGTGTTTGCAAACCGGAGACTCTCCATTGAAAGCTACAGGGCGCACAACGCCAAAACAGCTCTCTGCACCCGGCAGCCCTAGTGCCGCTGAGGGTGCACCTTTTTTGCTTGCTTGAACCCCCAATTTGCCCTTGGCTTACCTTCAGTAGCTTTGCTCCCACAACCCTCCGGCTTTGTCTTAAGCAGCTACCATCCGTAGGCCCTCTATCCTCCATTGGATAACATTGGGCCTCAGTACTCTGCACCCGGCTGCCCTGGTGCCGCTGAGGGTCTAACAAGAGTGCATCTTTGACCCTGGGGGACCCTGGAGTCTAACTCCAGAATACCAACTCCCACAACAATTTACCTGCTAGCCGATGACACTATTTTCCTCCATAGGATAACATTGACTGTTTTTTAGGTCTCGCCTGAGCCAGCACATGCGCTGTATACGAGACATTTAGTCAGTGGCTTTTTAAAATGCTACCCCAGCTTTTTGGCTGGCATAGCATGTGCGGTTACACGCACAATGACGAGCAGAGGAGCCATCTGGCTTTCCTCTCTCGTCATGGTGCACGCGCGATCACTTTCACTTTTGCTGCCGCCGCCTCCCTCCGCCCCTCCCCCACCACACAGCGCATCCCCACGATCACTTTCACAGCCGCTCGGCCGCGTTACTTTCACGGCTGCACGGCAAATGCTTGTTTTCCCTTTGGACCTCAACACTAGACATGCATCAGACTCAAGAATAGATCAACAGGTTGGGTGTCTGCTGTGGAGCTCTATCTGTACAGATGTCAAAAGTGTCTGGGACAGCTATGCTTTTCACCTTGCTGGGGTTGATAACACTGACACCATTAAGATGAGCGCTATTACAGTACCTATTAGCATCCAAAGTAGAACGCTGTTGCCAGACATCCAATCACACATCTTCCTATGCAGGCAACAACTGCTGTGATAGGCCCACTCAGAGAGCATTCTGTGATAGGCCCTACCATATAAGGCATTACCAAAGGTAATTAACTTGTTCATATGGTACGCAACCAATCCCCAGTCTTAAGTTAGTGGTTCTGCATGTTTTTGTTTTCACTTATACCATTCTGACTGCATTATAGGTAGTTTCATATTGTTAAATTTTGTGAACACGCATGTTTTTATAATAGAACTACTGTCAGTAGTGCAAGCTGAGCTCACATTTCCTTAAAACAAGCAAACTAATAGTAAAGGCTTTGCATTAATGAATCGTAAATACAAGTTTGAACACCTTGTATATAAGGATACAATTCTTACCTTAGTGGCATACAGTACTTTTTCACAGACTCATAGTAATGAACTGTAAGACGTTGTGCTGCAAGAGTTGGCCCTTCTTGTTCTTGACCCCAAACATTATGTCCTGTGCTCTGGACAATTTTTCAAAGCCCAGTATCCCCATGTCGTAGACTATTTGTTTATCCAGTATTGGTTATCTTTCATAGATTCACATGCTTGAATCATTACCCGTCGTCTAAGTGGGAGTCCCACAGTACATTAAATAAAGCAGTAATTGATAACTTCCATAGGCTATCATGGAGGCAACCATGCATTTAAAACATGACTCTTAACATCGTAAGGGTGAAAGGCAGTGACGGGTCAGGGTTCAAACTTTCACCCACTTGGTTAAAACAGGTACATGCTGAGCCAATCTCAAGGCCATGATGCATTGTGTGCAGGGTAAATATTTGGTGTTAAAGAGCAACATTGAAAAAAGTCAAAAAGATGCCTATTTCTACACTTCTGCATTTGTTTGTGATCCCTCATTTTCTTCCAGCTGATGATCCATCGGCATAGTTACCATCTTTCAAATGCAAATACATCAGGACGTGCAGGCTGACCGTAAACTAGCAGCATCTGCGTTCTTGCTTTAATTTGTAAAAGGAAAACGTGTCTTCTATGGGCCTGTACGCAAATGAGCTCCAAATGGGCTACTGTAGGGAGGAGCGGGAGGCACTCTTTTGGAGCAGACCCGGGACACCTTTACAGAACTCAATGAGTTGCAAAACAAATATCATGTAGACACCTCCCTTGGAAGTGGACTTGGAACGTCTTCTACGGTTACCTTTTAATGTCAGGTTTATGTAACTTTGAAATAAGTCGAACTAGGCTTAGTTACAGCAAAATAGTTAATGCTTTACTATTCATCCCACGGAGCATGTTGCCACTTTAGAGGAAAGGTATTTTAGGATGTTGAAGAGCGAAAAACAGAATTCGCAATAAAAAAAGTCACCTCCTCCCGACCTGTTGGCAAATGGTGAGCATTTGGCAGCCGCTTTGATGTTCCGTGGCTGCGCGGCTCACTGAGAACATCAAAGCGGCCACGAAAGTGCCCCCAAAGCCTGCAGGCGGACAAATGATGCGCGTGCCCAGCGCACATGCACTGTACCCGATCCGCCTGCAGACTTTGGGAGCATTTTTAGGTCTCGCTTACTATACTCTTGCTGAACAACGCATGCACGTTGGTTCAGCGAGACCTAAAATAGGACCAAACACAACCAATCGGCACCTAGCACACTCTACAACCGTCCCAAGAGAGGCTGAATCACACAGATCTTCACAGCACATCGTCTGTGAAGGGAGTTTCCCTGAGCTCTGCTCAGTTCTTCAAATTTTCTCAGGTAAGTCTTGTTTCTATAGATATATAGATATATATAGATAAATGTCTGAATATTTAGACTTTGTAAATCATGTGGGAAGAAGAGAGTGCACATTGATGATGCCCACAAGGATTGCATCTATTGCCTTTTTCCTCATCATGAGGCAAAACACTGTAAAATATGCCGCTCTTTCTCAACTGAAAGACTGAGAGGCCGACATTTGTTGTGGCTGAAGAAGCAGCAAGTGGCTTCATCGGATGAGAAGAGCGACATGGCTCAAAAAGTCGTAAGAGGCCCATGTTGCCTGATGGTCAGCCTGAAGAGAGCAGGAAACTTTCTGAAGTCTCATCTGACAAGAGAATCTCAAAGAAAGGAGAAACCACCTAAGCTCTCCTCGGAGATAACTGCCCCTCATTCTTCTGGGACACCTAAGGAAAATCCAGTAACTTCAGGTCATTCCAGGCACAATTCAGTCTCAAGTCCTCATCGGCATCAAGCTCACAGTCGACCCCTGTCACTTCAGCAACACAGACGATGACAACTCTTTGGTCGTCAAGACCGTCAACGGTACTGACTACCTCAACGGTGAGTATAAAAGGTTCTATACCGTCAGCATTACCTTCATCGTCGACCACTACTCCGTCGGCAAAAACACCACCGTAGACTAAAATTTCATCCTAGCCTAGACCGCAGACGAAGACTTAATCGCCAACAAAGATCCTAACGTAGACGACGGCTACATAGTCAAACACAATTCTGTCGACGATAACTCCACCATTGACCACAGTCGACTGCAACTTCGCAGAGATAATTCTAGTCAACGACTGCATCGTCAACGATAATTCCAAAATAGTCTACGGGCCCGTTAACTCAGTTTTTGCAATCTACACCATCTAGATTGTCTAAAATGTCATCACAACTTGAATTCCAGACACCAAAGATTTCGGCACCGTCTCCAAGTCATCTGCTAGATGTCGAGGAAACTGATGATGATGGTCCATTTGGGACTGCGCATAGCCCTTCCGAACTGAATGTAACGTGTCATGATGAGATGAAGAACAGTACTATCAACAATATCCTGTCCCTCATGCACAGTATCAGCAGTTCAGATATTATGAACAGCCGAGGCAAGAACCTGCTCAACTGCCTTCGTCCCTAATATTGGACTTAAAAAAACATGCTGATGGATTACAAAGGGAGATTTCCTCCTCAAGAGAACCACGTCACAGTGCCCCCTTCTCCACCGGTGGCTCCTCTGCCACGTCTAGACTGACGCCACGTTCCATTATTCCTCTACCTCCTAGAGAGTATCCTACCACTTCGGAAGAAGAACTAGAGGAGAGAGCTATTCATGATCTTGCTCCACTTACGGATGAATGGGATGACCATATAGTACCAACTCCATCCCCACCTCCTCATCGTTCTTCGGACTCACCTCTGGAGGATATTGGAGGTTTTCACCTAATGCTAATTATGAAGCTCCTTAGTGACTCCTTACAGGAGGGTCTAGTTCTGCCTGAATGGAAACACGCTATGGTTCTAACGCTTTTAAAGAAGGCCAATACTGACCCTTCTCAGCCTTCCAATTTTCGTCCAATCTCCCTGCTTCTGACATTTTCCAATTTTTTTGAAAAACATAAATAGCCAATTATCTTTTTGTTGAGACCCAGAACTTCTTACATCCTTCACTATCCCGTTTTAGAGCAGGGTTTTCAACTGAAAGAATTCTATTAGGAGTTACAGAAACGATTCGACATAGTCTGGAGACTGGCAACACGGCGGCCCTTATTTTACTTGACCTGAGTGCTGCATTTAACATGGTGTCACACACCATGTTGCAGAAAGCGTTGCAGTCTCTAGGCATTGAGGGCATAGCAGTGCAATGGCTTGACTCTTTCCTTACCAATCGCACATTTCAGGTCTTTTGTTCCATGGCCAACTCTAAAAAGCATGTATCCCCCTATGGAGTGCCACAGGCATCTATAGTGAGCCCCCTGTTTAATTTTTATGCTCGCCAATTAGCAGATCTAGCTGAAACCTTAGGGCTGTCTCTATTTTCCTATGCAGATGACACCCAGATTATTTTCTCCCTCTCTGCAGCGAGGGACTCTGACTCATCTGCTCTCCAGTCTTGTTTGAGGAAAACTGCGTCTTGGATGCCCCTTCATCTACTCAAACTCAGCGGGGCAAAAACAGAAGTTTTGATCTTAAGGAAAAACCAAGATCTTTGGGGTCCCCAGCATTGGCCCGTTGAAATGGGTAGTCTTCCTCAGCCTGCCCTTCAAGTCCGGAACCTAGGCTTAATCATTGATGACCAGCTATCAATGAAACATCAAGCCATGAAGGTGGCCTCAATCTGCTTTACCATTCTCAAATGGTTAAAGAATATTCTTTGGCTTTTGCCACTCTCTACCCAGAGAACAGTAGTCCAGGCCCTTGTTACATCCAGGCTGGATTATGGCAACGTTTTATATCTGGGCTCTAACAAAGATGTGATGCAAAAATTGCAGTTGGTGCAAAATGCGGCTGCCAGACTGCCTTGACAGGTCCCCAAGACAGCCTCCTTTTTGGGCTTTCTTCGTAACCTTCATTGGCTTAAGGTGGATAATCGCATTAAATTCAAAGCCTTGAGCTATATGTTCAAAATTAAAACTGGCTTAGCCCCACAATACCTGCAATCTTTAGTTCAACCCTACTTGCCCTCACACACCCTTCGTTCCACTACTCCGCTTAAATATACTGTTCCTTGAATCAGACTGATGCGTATGGGCGGTCGATCTTTTTCCTACCTAGGACTTTCTCTGTGGAACGCTCTTCCTATTTCACTACGTAATGAAACAGTTTATGGGAATTTTCGAAGAGGCTTGAAAACTTGGCTGTTCAACTTGTAACTTCCCTCCCCTCCTCTCTTTTTCAGGCTGGTGCCGGGAAAACCCCTTGGAGTAGCTGAGCGCCTTATAAACTTAAATAACATAATGGACAGAGCTACAGCCAGATTCACCTTCCCACAATTGTAAAACACTCAGATTGCTTTCTTTATGAATTTAAAGAGCAGTGAAGGAAGTTAATCAGGTCAATATCTATCATATACTATATCTGGCAAGAGGGTATTAAACTAATGAAGACTCCAGCTTCTGTGGTTCCGGTTCTACCAGGATTGGACAAGAAATACAGGGCACCGGAGGATGCCCCTGCATTTCTCACAGGTCACCCCAAGACGGACTCTGTGATTTCCCAGGAAGCCCAAAGGATATCGAAAAACCCATCTACTCCCATCACATCTTCACTTGATAAAGAGGGTCGCTGTTTAGACTCCATTGGAAAAAGATTTTCCTCAATGGCGGCAAACTCTATTTCTGTAGTAGGGGATCTCTGTGTAAAGTCATAATCTTGTGAATAGTCCTGCCCATGTGTGTTGGCCCCAGAGCAATCGAAATAGTCTCTTAAGTTTTGCAGCGTGAATCTTTCTGGATTCACTATGCTGTGCATTATTCCGCTGTCTAGTGGTTGGGTCCAGAATCGTAGTCTTTTCTTTGTTTGTTTTCGTAGCCCAGGTGTGCGTCGACGTCCCATCTTTTGGTGTCCTTCCTGTGACTTTGGCACGCTTCCTGCAGAAGCTCCCACCCTTGGGTGCCATCTTAGATTCTTTTTTCCGCGGCTGGGTTTGGATTGTTCCCAAGAGGGGTCCAGACATTATTGGAGAAAGAAGACACCAAAAGCCTTTTTTGGACTAAAAAAGATTGGAAAAGACGATGAGAGACTACACCATCGAAGGGGGCGACGAAGGAACAGGAGAACTTAGACGTCCATCGGAGAATGCGCGCTCAGGGGGCCCCCTGAACGCAGGAGATGGACAACACACCATTCAAATTCTGCCGTAACTGCCACCACAAGTACGCTCAGAAGGACCAGCACCCGGTTTGCAACCTCTGCCTACCGGTCGACCACGAGAGCAAGGACTGCAACACCTGCTCCACCTTCACGCCGAAAACCCTCCGAGTTAGAGCGAGGGAGAGGATGGCCAATGCCAGCATGCAGGGCAAGGGCCAGCCACCATACCTTCGAGACCTGGGGCTCTCAACAGACGAAGAGGCCAACGTCGCTGGGGAAGACGACGACTACACGGTCGTAGAGACCGATAAGAAGACTCCTAAAAAGGTAGGAGACTCGACGGCCCCTAAAGCCCCGAAGGACACTCGACAGTCTGACCCAGACTCTCGAAAAAACGAGGGCAAGTCCTCGAAAGCGCTGACGCCGAAAGCTTCGGCGTCCGCAGCTACATACAGGCCCAGCGGACCCTCAGAGAGGGACTCCCAGGCGCTGAAAGCTGAAGAACAGCAAAAGTCGTCGAAAAGCGTCCCCGAAAAGGAACGTTCGACGTCGAAAGAAAAGGACCCGAAGAGCACTTCGGCGCCATTAAAAGACCCCGAAGCCCGGCTCGGTGCTGAAAGTCGCCTCAACGTCGACCAATCTCTCGAAGAGAGCGGCCTATCCATTCGACGCCGAACGCGCCGCCGAAATGGAAAAGCAAAAGAGACGGCTCGAGGCCGAAATGGAGAACATCCTGCAGTGCAAAAAATAATTTGACGCCAGGACGAAACCAAGACCACAAGTTGTCGAGATAACCGAGGAAGAGGACTACGACTTCGAACGACAGTCGGGAAGCCCGGAAGGGCTGGAAGATCCAGAAGAAGCCTCCTACTAAGAGGAGGAGGGGGGGGTGATGACCAGAGGACAATCCTGGGCTCTGCATCCTCGGAGACACAATACATAGTGGCAAAACCTCGACACCGAGAGTCCGGAGGATAACATGTAAATGTAAATGTAAACGTGGACACGTATCCTTCGAGACCCTCGCAGCCTGATGACATTGGGCTTTACAACACAGTCATCAGACCGCAGCAACAGCCTTCGGGGTAAAACTCGACGAGGAAAAGCAAAAGGCAGATTTCCTCCTAGAAACACTGCTCCAAACACAGCCTAGGAGCCAGTACCTGCCGATGCTCGACGGCGTTAAGGCACAGGGGAGAGGCTTTCAAGGAGCCTGCAACTTGCAAAGCCATCACACCCAGGAGGTAGAAGAAGTACAAACATTCCTCCAAGGACCCGCCCTACATTCAGTGATCAGTCATGGCGGACTCCATCATTACAGCTATGGCAAGGAAGAGGGCTAACGTGCCGATAACTTCAGGGCCACCCCCAGACAAGGAAAGCAGGAGGATGGACCTGACTGGGAGAAAGATTGAACGGAATGCCGCAATGCACTGGCGCATGGCAAATTCCAACGCACTGCTCAACAGGCACCAGTACCAGATCTTAGATGAACTGGGCCAGTTACTCAAACACCTCTCTGAAGAACACCAGCAAAGGACTGCGCATCTTGTAGAAGAGGGTAAAAATGTGGCAAATTCTTGCCTCAAAACTGCCTTGTACGGGGTGGACATCTCCAGCAGACTCATGATGATCGGCATCACAGAAAGAAGGCAAGCCTGGCTCAGGATTTCAGGTTTAAAGCCGGAAGTGCAACACAGCATCCTGAACACCCCGTTCAACAGAGAGACACTGTTCGGTGCTCCAGTGGATGAGAAGCTCACCCAACTGAAGAAAGATAACGAGACTGCAAGATCCAAGGGGGCCTTGCAATTCAGAGGGACAAAGAGGGGCACCCCGTCACGAAGACCTAACTGGAGGGGAGGAAACCAGCCAGGAACATCGCACCAGGCGTTCCAGCAGTCCCACCAGTCCGACACTCAGACACAGCAAGGACAACAAAAACAACCCTGGCAGTACCAACAAAGAGGCCAGTCCTTTTGCGGGAGAGGGAATGGACGTGGACAAAATAGAAGAGGGGGTCAACAACCCGTCTCTAAGGGACTTTGTCACGCGGCAGGTGCCCACCCATGCAAAAACTCCCAGGTCGGAACACGTATACAACAACAAGGGGGTACACGAGCTAAACATCTGCGAACATGTAACACCGGTGGGAGGAAGAATAAACCTTTTCTTCCAGGAGTGGAAGAAAATAACCACAGACAAGTGGGTACTCAACATCATACAGTTCGGGTACTGCAGAGAGTTGGAAAGGAGACCACCAAACAAAAAACCGAAAAGAAGGGCGCTAGCAAGGAAAGAGCTAGAACTACTTCAAGAGGAAGCAAAAGAACTCCTGCAAAAACAGGCCATCAAACCAGTACCTTACAAAGAAAGGAACAGGGGAGTGTACTCAACCTACTTCCTAGTACCAAAAGTAGACGAGACAATGAGACCCATCCTGGACCTGAGGTTCTTAAATAGATAAGAACGCAAAAATTCAAGATGACGTCCCTACAAGAGGTACTGCCTCAAATACAAGGCGGAGACTTCATGGTCACCATGGACCTCAAGGATGCCTACCTGCACTTCCCAATGAACAGGGGGCACAAGCATCTACTCAGATTTATCATCAACAAAGACCACTACCAGTTCACAACCCTGGCGTTCGGACTAAAATCGGCGCCAAGGGTCTTCACAAAGGGCCTCGCAGCAGTCACAGCACACCTAAGAAGGGAGGGGATACACGTATTCCCTTACTTAGACGACTGGCTAGTAAAAGCAAATTCATACAAGACGTGCAAGCTGCACGCTCCAAGAGTGACAGACACACTGATGGGCCTAGGATTCTCCATCCACTGGGGGAAATCCTCAATGAAACCGGAACAAGTAAAACTCTTCCTGGGAGCACAAATCAACACCTTGCAGAAAAAGGTTTTCCCCAGCGAGAAGAGAACACTAGCACTGCTGAAGGAGACACGACTCTACCAGAAGGGGCGACCTCTGACAGTGAGGACGGCGAGCAAAGTCATGGGCATGATGGCATCGTGCATACATCTAGTGCCAAATGTACGGCTGCCCATGAGACCTTTCCAAGAATGGCTACAGGAACAATGGTCACAAGCTACAGGTCGTTGGGAAGATCTAGTGGTTGTAACGCACTTAGTGAAAGAAGAGATAGCATGGTGGAACAAGGGGAACATGAGAAGGGGGAAGCCTCTGACACCGCCAACGGTGACCATCACCACAGACACATCCCAGAAGGGATGGGGCGCTCACATGGAAAAACTCAGTGAGGGGTCTGTGGACACCAGCAGATGCGGGAAAACACATCAACTACCTAGAATTAAAGACTGTCTTCCTTGCAATAAAGGCTTTCCAGACTAAGTTGTACAACCAGAAGGTGTTGATCCAGACAGACAACACAACAGCGATGTTCTACATAAACAAGCAGGGAGGGACACAATCAGCCCTGCTTTCAAAATTAGTGCAAGAAACGTGGAGATGGGCCATTCCACTCAAGATGGACCTGCTAGCCATACATCTACCAGAGAAAGACAATGTAGAAGCCAACTGGCTCAGCAGACAGATATCGACATCCCACGAGTGGGAGCTCAATGCACAGGAAACAGAAGCTGTTTCGGCAAGTGGGGAACACCGTCAATAGACCTGTTTTCAACACGCCAGAATGGAAAATGCCAAAACTTCGAATCCAGGCAACCAGGGGAAGGGTCCCTGGGGAATGCCCTATGGATAAGCTGGTCGAAGACATTTGCTTACGCCTTTCCGCCGATCCCTCTGATACAGAAAGTACTCAACAAGTGCAGAACCAGCAACATGACTGATACTGGTCACACCGCAGTGGGCCAGGCAGACCTGGTACTCACAGATAATGGAGATGGCACAGAGTGCACCCCACAGATTCGGGAGACGGAAAGACCTACTCTCCATGCAAGACGGAGAGGTGCTGCACCCAGAGCCAGAGAGCCTCAGCCTAGTAGCATGGCTCCTGAGGACAGAGTTTTCTCATCTGAAATTACCAGAGAACATCCTGAGGGTACTACGGAAGCAAGAAGACCCAGTACACGGAAGTGCTATGTGTCAAAGTGGAAGAGGTTCACACTATGGTGCAGAAAGGAAAAGCTACACAAGAGGATGCAGAAGGACTCAACAGTGTTTAAGTACCTCACGCACCTGCTCGAGGAAAACCTGAACTCATCCTCACTAAGGGTACACCTGGCAGCAATAGTCGCTTACACAAGAGGAGAAACAGGCAAGAGCTTCTTCACATCACAGATAGTAAAGAGATTCCTGGAAGGAGCAAAAAAGATCGCACCACCAAAGATGGTGCCACCACCTGCATGGAACCTTAATTTGGTCCTGGCCGAACTCATGAAGGAGCCTTCTGAACCAATTCATAAGCCTCCCTACAAATGCTAACGATGAAAACGGCATTCTTAGTGGCAATCAACTCTCTGCGCAGGGTGAGTGAACTACAGGCGCTAACGCTGCAAGAACCCTACATCCAGATACATAATGATAGGGTAGTGATGAGAACGGACCCACACTTTATGCCAAAGGTGGTGTCAAGGTTCCACATCAATCAGACAATACAAATACCAAGTTTCTTCCAGAAACCAGCCACAAGCGCAGAAAGAGCACTGCACACTCTGGACGCCAGAAGTGCAGAACTAAGGGACACAGGAAAACAAAGGGGTTCTTTGTGTCCTTCGCAAACAGTTTCATGGGGAAACCGGTAACTAAAGGAACTATTGCACGATGGATCGCACAAACAATCCAGTTGTGCCACAAGCAAGCAGGACAGGAACTGGCAGAGGGGACACTTGCCCACTCTACCAGGAAGAAAGGAGCTACGATCGCTTTCCTGGCTAACACACCCATTCAGGACATATGCCTGGCGGCAACATGGGCTTCAGTGCACACGTTCACAAAGCACTACTGTGTGGACATAAGAACAAGGAAGCACAAGTGGGACAGAAAGTGCTTCAACACATATTCAACAACCAACGCTCATCTTCCACCCAGCCGCCACAAATATAACAAACCGCTACAAAGTCTATGCACAGCATAGTGAATCCAGAAAGATTCACGCTGCAAAACGAATAGTTTCTTACCTGTCGGTGTAGTTTTGCAGCTTGAAGATCTTTCTGGATTTCCAACCCGCCTCTGCCAGAAAGATGAGGCTGGAGAGAAAGGTGGTAAAAACAAAGACAAGACTGAAACACACCATGGAGGTTGAAGCGGTGAATCACTTACTTGAACATTGCCATAGATTCGGACACACAACACAAAACGTGAAAAAAGAATCCGAAGATGGCGCCCAAGGGTGGGATCTTCTGCAGGAAGAGTGCCAACGTCACAGGAAGGACACCAAAAGGTGGGATGTCGTCGTCCACCTGGGCTACGAAAAAAAAGAAAGAAAAGACTACGATTCCGGACCCAACCACTAGACAGCGGAATAATGCACAGCATAGGGAATCCAGAAAGATCTTCAAGCTGCAAAACTACACAGACAGGTAAGAAACTATTCACACTTTGTAAAGTTTCACACCTAGAGAAACTCCCCTTCACAAAAATCCTTTGTCATGATGGAGAGGAAGGGTTGGACAGACAAGCGAAACAAACACGGTGGAGGTAGGGTCCAGGGGAATCTTTAGAGACCTTCACATAGTTATAGCCCCCTATGTACACTATATAATTACAAAAAGATAACTGTGGGTCTGAGAGCAATCTACCTTGGTTTACTGTGTCGATTTAGACCTGAAATACATGTATCCTATAAAAATGGAATACAACAGGATACTACCCACTGTGAAGTGTTTCCATCAGTTACACACTCTATGCCGCCCTTTTCATCATATGGGCCACTTCACAGAGTGGAGAACTCACGTTGCCACCACCTTCAAAAGATAGAGTGTATAGCCCAGTGTGTAATAGGACTAGATCACTTTCCAGGTGGCAAGTGCGAGTAACTGAAAGCAGTGCATCAAAAAGAAAAATGTGAGTGATAGAAGTGTGCTATATTAAAATTGGAGAGTGGACGCAAAAAAACTTTATTTGGTAGCATACCACTTCCAATATTATAAATAAATAAATGCATTTAAAAAATGGTTGTACACGAAAAAATGAGCATTTGTACAGAACGCATATAAAAAGGTAATGGTTGTTATTCAAAACATGAATTATGATGTTGGCAAAGCTAACTGAATGAATCATGTAATGACATTTATGAAATGGCTCTAAGTTTTCAGAAGAAAAAAGGTCGAGACCATTTCCATAGCATAATATATGAACTGTTATTGTTTTGAGGACAAGGCTATATATTGTCTCTAGGAAGTGCTCAAAGATTTCCTGTTCTCTAAAAATAGTTCTACCTAAAGCAGATTACTTTGTGCCCCAAAAAAAGTTACATTTTGGAAAAAGGTCAAATCAAAATGTAGAAAAATAGAGTTCCAAAGTTAGAATTTTTTTGTTTTGAAAAGCGAAGTTTGAATTTAGAGTTTATAGAAAGCTGTGTGCAGATTTCAAGTTATTCTCGGTGTCAGGAGAAAATATTAAATCGTTTAAGCTGGCAAAGAAATAGTCTACCACAGTAGGTGAAAGTTGAACTTTACTGTGAGGACAGTGTAGATGGTGAGCTAAAATCTCCTGCTTTGGGTACTCTGAGTAAGATTAGTACAGAGCATGGTGCCAATGAAGTTTTTTTTTCACCCCGTGAAGTTCAAGACGCCACCCTTAAAATAATCCCAGGAAAGGCGCCTGGCCCGATGACCTCTCGGGGTATCCACTGTTGTATGACCCCAAATTATGGGCAGACCTCATATCTATGATTATGAATCTAATCCAGTCTGGCCACCCAGTACCCGAATCCTGGAAAGGTGCAGAGGTCATTACCATATTTAAAAAAGGTGATTGAGAGGACCCTGCAAACTACAGACCAGTTAGTTTAATTGATACCATCCAAAAAGTAGTTGGCAGGGTCATCATAAATCGGACAGAGATGTGGTTAATGGAAAACGATATCTTGACCCACTTCCAGGCCGGATTTAGGCGCAATGTAGGCGCCATGGACCAGGTCTTTAGATTTTGTGCGGTCTACTGGAAGTCTGTGTCTATTGCCAGGGGGAGCTTATACCTGGCTTTTATAGATCTGAAAACGGCTTTTGACGCTATCCCACGTGCCAAACTATGGGAGGTCCTCCTGGACATGGGATTCCCTAGTTATTTGCTACAGTTCATAATTAGACTGCATGAAGGAAATTACGCAAGGATCCGATGGAGGTACCAGGGGCAATTAACTAGGAGGATTTCTGTCAGCAGAGGGGTGCAGCAAGGTTGTGTGATGGCCCGACCTTGTTTTCTCTTTTTATAAATGGGGTGGTGGATCACCTGAGAGAAGACCCAGCGGATGCCCCTGTCCTTGCCGGGGAGAAAACACCCACACTCCTCTTTGCTGACGGCACCCTCCTGTTGTCCAAAACCCCCAAAGGCCTGCAAAAACTCCTTGATCGTTTTAATGTGTTCTGTAAAGACCGTGGGTTAACGGTAAATACTGCAAAAACGAAGTTGATGGTCATGTACGTAAAAAGAAATCACAGGAAGGTCTATCTCTCCTTGAATGGGTCCCCTCTAGAGGTAGTGGACGAATTTGATTATCTCGGGGTTAGACTCAGTTATAAAATGAACTGGGAATCCCATTTGTGCAAAATGGTTTTAAATCTTAAAAGGGTTCCGGTGCTATCCTAAAGAATCAACGTCTTTCAGTCAGTAGACCAATAGCCCCTGCTCTAGCAGTCTGAGGGGAAGGCGTTAGCCTCTGCGGTCTACGGATCCGAATTATGGGGCACTGAGAATATTAAAGCACTGGCGGTGGCAGAGAACAAGTTTGAGAGACCTAGTCTCGCTCCCTCTCTCGACCCCTTTAAAACCATTATTTGCCAATATGGGCAAAAGATCTATTTCTGAGGTGGTCCAACTTCGACCACTACTATTTTGGGTGCGCCTTAGAAGGACCCCGGAATTAGCAAAATATGCTTTAGTGCTGGACGAGCTAATTAGCCTGAATGCATCAAACAAAATAAAGTGGCCAAACAATTTAAAGAAGCTTGTGGTATCTTTAGGATTGAGCGAATCCTAGCCCTCCCAATCCCCCCCACCAAAACAAACAGTGAACAAACTATACTGGGAGTGGATAGAGGCCAAGGTTCTGCTCAACCCAAATTGGGGTCCTTTAACGGAGAAATATTTTGAACACAAGCTTGATGTAAAGTTAGAACCCTTCTTGGATTTCATACAGACCCCTCAAGACAGAACGTTATTTCTGAAACTTAGATATGGCATTCTCCCTCTTAAAAATTTCATGGCAGGATGGAAAGATAGGAGGGAAGTGGACTTGAAATGCCCAGGCTGTCCCTGCCCGGAAGAATCCTTAGTCCATCTCTTTTTTGCATGTAAAGCATATAAACAGGCCAGAGAAATGGTTGAAGCCAGTCTGTAGAAAGCTAGGAGTTAGGGACTATAGTTCAGCCCTTCGCATTATTCTTTCCAACACCACTTGCATGGTTATTGTTTGCGGGGTTGCTAAGTTTTTGGCCAGCGCTTGGATTATCCGGTTATGGTTGTTGTCCCACTCGTGCACAGATCATGATTCAGTTGAATTTTCATTGTTATTTTTCTTTAGTTTTAATAGTTTGTAATGATGCAACGTTTTTACGAGGACTGTAATACTTGGAATCTATGTATGTATTTTTATGTTTGTACTTTTATGATACATGTATCGAATAAAGTATTATAATAAAAAAAAGAAAGTTGAACCACTTCATTAAGTAGATCAATTTTACACAGATGAGAAGCATCACCGTCAGCGTCAACCGCATTAGCAACGTTCGCAGTAGATGGTACCTGTGTGCCTGTTGTTCCACGTATCTCGCTGGCAGCAGTTTGCCTCTGTGAGACCTCAATGACTGCAGTCATCAGGATTGGTAGCCGTTGGGGGCAACACAATGCATGAGCCGTTACCGAACCAAGCAAAGCGTCAACATCCGTTGGCAGTGCTGATGGGAGTGTCAGACAGATATCTAACACCGATTCCTCTCCACAAAGCAGGCATCGTAGAACAGGTAAGATGCAATCTTGCCAGATTGGTCTGAACAAAAGGAACCATGTGGTATTCAGATCTCTTAAACGAGCCAAGCCAAGAATCTGTGTTATTCGGTCACGGTACTGCATCGCCAGAAGAGCATTTTCCATGGTAATCTGGGTACCGCTGGTGAATGGACTTGCCATATTGGAGCAGAAGAAATAAAAATAGTATCCCTGCTACGAGTCCCAAGACGAGAGGCAGGCCGCCGAACACAGAGTGCACGAAATTTGGAAAAATGCCTAGGACTGCTTCAAAGGGTGCTAACAGTCCCGAAAAAACGGCCTTAAATACATGTACAATACCACTGGTATCAGACATGTTAAAGATGCGAACTAACATTTCTGCGAAATGTATTTGACAGTTTGTTGATAATAGGGCATGTATCTCCGCAGAGGACCTTGCAACTTGCCTATCATACGTTTCTTTGGACGAGGTCAGTAGCACATTTTTTGGGGTAAAAAATGGCTTTCATTCAGCTTAAATTATCAATTCGTATAGAAGAGATGTTCGATGGAGGCCATAGCGGCGACTCCCCATCTGTCTTGCTTTTAGGAAACAATACTTGTATACAACAAGTGACCCTGGCTGACACACTAACTCAATAGGCTTTTCCTGGCATCATTCCACAACAGCTGTGATCATTCAACATTATGTAGCTACCATTGGATAGCTGCCGAAAAACTGGATCTATCACTGCTGCTGGTGAACCCTGCAAGTGGCAAGAAAGGTTATTTGAAGAACCCTTGCAGGCTGCATGTAGATTAATACCTTGACACAAAAGTGTTCCGCTTAGTGAATGTTTGCAATTATTACCACTAAGAAATATTTCCTTTCCCCCACTCCAATATGTGTGTGCGCGTATGGTAAATCCCAGGTAGACTTAATGTATTCTTTACCCAACCTTTCATACATGCCTGCTGGGATGTGTTTCAAGCAATGCTGAAACTGGAAAATCGTCACTGGTATTGTGATGGTGCCATGTATTATCCATTCTATGGCTGGTTTCTCAGAAACGGTTAATGGTAATCTTTCCAGTTTTTGTATGCTCAGCACCGTATAGTCTGCTCCCTTCTGTACCAAAGAGATTTGTTTATCTGTAAGGTTAAATGCAGAAAACAATGACGTGGTGTTGATTAGGCGCCAATGCACGTAGCCTGAACGGAGATTTTGTAACGTCCAGCCTAGCAGCATTCTAGAACGCAATTGAGACTGGCCATGTTGTAACATTAGCAAGTCCTGCTCCATTATGTCTATGGCAGAGAATGCTATGCTGTCCAAAGAATAAATTCTGGAGGACAGAGTAGTTAACCCATTGTCCACTACAGAGAGAGCTTTCTCTAAATGAATACGATCAATTTCTTATATTCTTTCTGCCGTTTCCATTTGCGTGACTTTCCATGCTTCATTATAAGCAGCGTATATACCGGCGTATTTGAAACGTTTGACTTGGTTTACGAGGTCCCAAAAAGAAGTCTCTCAAATCAACACCATCTTTAAGTAAAGTTAAGTGTTGTTTAATTTCTGGAAGTGAGGATTTCTGTAGCCAATCAAGGCATAGTTTTCCTACACTGTACGTTGTTATTATCCCTGGATGTTGTCTCTGGGTATATCTTGGATCTGGAATAGTTACTGTAAACCCTTGTGTCTTGTTCAGGAATCTATCTTGACAGTTATTCGTGTCTGTGGGCTAGATTAACCATTTTTTCCAATCAGGATTACTTCTGTTCTGTTGAAAAATATAGTTTACATCTATCTCCTAATCTGTAGTTCCATTACTATCAGGGGTGGGCTTAGGTATGAACGGTTTGTTTACATTTTTTATCTTAGCCAGGCCAAGACAAGATGTCTGTTGAACAGTTTAATTTGCAAACATTATTTGTTCTGGGATGATGCAGGCTCTAAATAAGGCTTCTAAACTTTGCACCTGCCAGTCTTGTGTGCCCCAGACAGTTTTTGTCTCAATGTTGTCTTTCCAAAAGTCAAAACCCAATGTGGACAATTGAGCATAAAAGGCCGCAGAATAAATTTGCTTAGTATTCGTCAACATACTTTTCATTCCGGTCTTATTTATGTTTTTAAAGTAATATGTTTCTGGATTTGTGACATTGAAGCCAGAAAAGTATGGACATTTTGCATAAGATGTTTTAGAGCTGCCCTTTGGCGGCATAGGACAATGTTCCCATTGATTATAAGTAAAAACATTTCTAGGGTTTTCAGATTTATTCAAATAATTATGACCACAATGATTACAACAATACATTTGTTCATAATCTGATAAACCTAACTATTCATGTTTTGTGAATTTAGCTGACATTACTAAATCTGCCATATTGTTATGAACAGTCTCAAAGTCCCAATCATCAGAAAATGTGCTTGGCGATACAAAGTCACTCAAAGAAACCTTAAATTGGTGTGGAATCTTCAACAGTTCCACCGGGCCATAAATGTCATAAACAGTTGTCACATGCTATACCACCAGGTATAGGAACGGCTGTGATGTTTACTGATGACAGGTCTCTTTGTTCACAATGAGAAGATTTATGACGTTTTAGGAGCAAGTTGATATTCTTACTTGCTGTGTCCATTTTACTGTACTTTCCATCTATCAGTTTTCCCAAACTTAAAAATAAGAATGAGCCAAAGTAGTAGAAACAGTACACCTAACACAATCCAAAACTTAACCCATGGTGAAACCAAATATGTTTTGTCAAGTTGATGAAAGAGCTCTGTTATTTTTTCTTAGAAAGTTTTATTAGCTGGCGTTGTTTCAGGCTTACTGGGATCCTCAGAAAACGTATCAAAGTTGATGAAATAGCCAGAGGCAGTTCTGTCGATTGTTGGAATAGCATCCAGATTACTTGAAATCGCTGGAGTTGCTTGATCCCTTGTCATATTAGTATAGTCCGATGCTATATCATTGTAGACAGGAGTGTCTTGATGAACTGTTATTTGGGTTTCAAGAGGCATAAGTTCCATGGCTTTGTTGCATAGTCCTTCTTTTCCTATTGCAGGCTTATCAAACGTGATGAGTCTTTCAGTTTGAACCTCTTGTATTGTAGCAAGATTTGGTCATCTGCTACTTCTTTGGAGTCCACTGGGCCTACTACTTATTATCGGCCACATGATGTGGTTTGACCAGGGTCTATAGACACGACTCGGTTCTCCTTTCTTCCAGCAAAGGGCGGCAGTAACACTGATCTTGCTCAGTGGATTGCTAAGACAGGTACTGGTTTTCTGTAAGAAGGCCCAAATTCCTTCTTGACCGCGATCTTTTCCCTGACTAGATCCCCAATCTTAGGAATCCAGACAGGTCTTGCTGGGACAGGTAGTTTTTCTTCAGTGGTCGTTGGCTTTTGTGTTGTCTTGCTCAGACTTCTCCTTGTTTCATTTAAGTCCTGTAAAACAGCCAAACGATCTTTGATATCAAAGGGTTTTTGTTCTACCACTGAAGTATGACTATCAAGGTCCTGGATAAGTATTCTAGTACCAAAAAGTATTTCATATGGAGTGATTCAACCCAGAGAATTTCTTGGCAGATTATTAAGACTACGTTGGACACTTATTAAATGTTTGACCCACCCGTCACCGGAACCTAATACCCCAGCTGTAATAGATTGCTTAATGTCTCGTTTTTTTCTTTCCACTACCGCATTTCCCTCAGGATGGAATGGACTTGAGTACCGCAATGCAACGCCCAAGCTGGCCATGGCCTCCTTATAAGCTCGAGAGCTAAACGCAGGACCCTGGTCAGAATGTAGTGTGCCGATTGCGTATGTGCCGAAAAAGACTCGCACATTTTTTATAACAGTTCGGGCGTCAGCCGAGCGCTGAGGCCACATCCAAATGAATCTTGAACATGAATCCACTGCGACCATGATATATTTATAGTTGCCATCCCTCTGTAAGGGACCACAGTGTTCCAGGTAAACACATGCTAGCGGTTTATGTGAAATAGGAAGGGGCGTCTGCGCAGGACGTTTCACAGTTGAAACCTTCATTTTTTGGCAGATTTCACAATCTAGAACATAATTTCAAATATGTCTCCTCATGCGTGGCCACCAGTATCTCTGATTTAATAACGACACTGTGGCGGTAACACCTGCGTGTGTTGAGGCGAGTCCCTTATGTGCTGCTAAGATTAGTCCTAATCTATGTTCCATGTTTGGAATTACTCTATCCCCCCACTCCAGGGATTCGAGCAAAAGGAACATTATTTGCATCAGTTATATATGAGTACTTGGGTGGAAAGCCTTTTGGAAGTGTTTTACCACTCTTTTATTGAAGCAGTGACAGCCTGCATTATTTCGCTGTCTATTTTTGTTTTTGAACGAGCGATTGCAGCTACGAAGCCGTTTGCACAGCTGCCTTTGCGGCTTCATCAGCCAATGAATTCCCTGCAACGTGAACGCTATCACGTTGATGACTCTGTGTATGGATCACGTGAGTCTTTTGTAGTTCTTTCTGTAGTAGAACTACTTGTTCCCAAAGCAACTTATGCCTGATTGTGCCACTTTTTGCTTCTTTGAAACCGTTTTGAACCCAGTTCTGCAAGTATTCATTGTAAGATTGGACGCAGTAATACGAATCTCACACTGAGTGTGGGGAATTCGCGATCAGTATTTTCAAGCGCCATCTTGAAAGCTTGTAGTTCAGCTCGCTGAGCTGTACAGTCTCCTAGTGATTGAGTATTTGTGACAATTGGTCGAAATTTACCATCTAGCCAGCGACCTTTAACAATCGCAAACGCAGCACTATAAGCTTGTTTGCCCCCAATTGCGGGCTGGGCTGATCCATTTGTATAAATTATACATCCGTAATGTTCTAGAGGCAGAATTTCGGTCGGCAGAGGACATTAGTGTTCGTATTGTAGAAATTCTTGTGTTTTCAAGTATGGGTCAAAAACGTACTCAATGTCAGTTACAGCAAGAGAGTTAACCCATTGTATCCATCTTGGATGTAAAGCTTTAGCATTTGGAATGCTCGCTTTTATTACTGCCTCTAAGGCAGGTACAGGCGTAACGACCATTATGCGTTTACCCTGCGCGAGAGCTCTCTTTTGCTACTGCAGTTTGAACCGCTGTCAGAATTTTTTCTGTTGAAGTGAATTTCATTTCAGCTTGTGTGTAAAAGTGTGATTTGTAAGCTATTGGTACCTTTTCACCTTCATTAAAGGTTAGGTATGTGAATCCAGATCTCCCTGGGATGGTTCCGATTGCAAGGTTGCGCATGTTGTCGCGTGTTTGTAACTGTGTTTTTGCTAACATGTCTGTTTGCACTGAACGCAAAATTTCTGTGTTTTTGAGTCTAATTAGTTTGAAATCAGGTTTGATTAATTCGTAGAGAGGTTTAACCCTTTCTGCGTAATTGAGAACGTACGTTCTTCCAAAATTCAGGAAACCTAGAATTGAAATTTTCAGCGTTTTCGGAGGTTGGAGCAGCGCACATTTCTTTAGAAAGTTTGCTGCCAGGCTTTTGCCTTCACTTGAATGTTCGTATCCTAAGAATAGGACGTTGAGGTGGGCAATTCTTGATTTCTTAAAATTTAATTTGTACCCTTAAGAAGCGAACCCAAGTATTATGGTGTTCACTCTTTTCAAGTGCACATCCAAGTCATCGTCTGTAAGATAGATGTCATCGACATAAGATAATGCCTCATCATACATTTGTAGTATCTCTGTTACTCTGGCTGAAAATCACCCTGGACTATTCTTGAATCCCTGGGGGAGACGGCAAAAATTACGCTGTGTCCCCATGATTGAGAAAGCGGTCAAGTTCCTGCTTTCTTGTGCAATGTTTTGACAGAAGAAACCGTTAGAAATATCTAATGTTGTTTTATATTTTTTGCGCACAATGTTATTCATCAGTGCTGCACTGTGTGCATTTTGTACTGCAAATATTTTGCAACACGAGTTTAAAAGTCTGTGGTCCAAAACTAGACGATATGTATAGTCTGGTTTGGAGACAGGAAACAAAGGATTGTTCATGGACGAGGTGCATGTTTCAATCACCCCTTGGTATTCAAGTTGATCTAAGATCTCCCTGACCTGTTTTTCAGCTTCCTGTTTCACTGGATACTGCCTCTGAGCAGTAGGTTGATTTTTTAACTGGATTGTATGGTGAGGTGAATCCTCATCCCATCCCACATGATTTTTATATAATGCTGGAGCTTGGTCCACAGCCCATTTTCTGACATAGGTGTATTTTTTATGAATAGGAATATGATTGGAGAAGGCTGGCATAATGATGTCTTCGCCTTGTGGGCACTACCTGACAAATTGAGGTGGCCAGTCTTTTTCAGCTAGAAGAATGTCATAACCCTTACAGAGCTTCTCCCAAAAGAGTCTTTTTATTTTTCTGGGTATGTCCCCCTCCATCCGGAGCGTTACTTCATATAACTTATGGGGTACACTAACCCTGGTGTTGGCAGTTTCAACTTGAATGCATTCATTCAAGTCCACTGTCTCCAGATGATCCTTCAGGATCTTGCTAGCTATGGTAACTTCTGCTGCGCTGTCCAGCATTGTCTGGGCCCACTCCCCATACTTGAGTTGTGTCCTCAATATCCTCGGCATGTCTGATTTTTAGACTTGCTACCTTCTTTTTGGAGAATTGGGGTTTCTTATTTTTCTGAACGTGGTGATCGTCTTTGGACTTCATGCGTTCTTCTTTGTGTTCTGATCGTCCTCTTCTTTTGGATTCCTGCGAGGAAGTCTGAAAGGTACGAGATCAATATCAGGTTTTCTCAAAATATCCCTATTTCTGAGGTTATCCCTCTTTTCAGAGTGCTCCTTTTGAGGAGATCTACCTCTGGATTGAGAACGCTTCTCTTTAGGAAGTGACTGTCTACTATTTTCCCATTTCTTTTTAAGTGTAGTGAGATTGTTTTTGATAAACTTTTTCAGGATTTTCTGTCAGTTCGGGTTTTACTGGTCTCCCACCCAAACTATCTCTACCTAGTTCTTCATATGAATTTTCAATAATCCTGGCAAGTTCATACGTTTGCTCAGTTATATCAAGTTCTTTTAATTTTTGGCGGATTGACACGGATGTTGCTTCACCTTTAATGTTAGCTAATAATATAGCAGAGACCGGTTTTTAATCTTTTAGTAATTTCATACCAAGATTCAAGGCAGGTTCTGGTCTATATTTAATTTGAATCTGTTTCAGGACATCTGGTATTACCGCCATGGACAGAACACCATGCGTTTTTGTGTAGATTGAAGCAGAGACTTTACCCCAAGTGTCACAGTCCTCCACGTGTGATGCTATCCTCATTGGTAAACAGATTGTTAGAATCCTGTGTTTCTCATGAGATGTACTATCGGGAAATACTGGCTCTATTTGAGTAATTTTTTGAGCTAACCAGAACGGAATTTGTTCCCTTTTTGCGGGCAAATTACCAATGACTGATTGTATAGTCTGTGGTGTAATTTTGTTTGTGTTCCCCTGTTGAAGGGTGTGCTATGGAATCCTTCTAGCAGGTTGGACTGTTAAGGTCCGCATGACATATTAAACCAATTGTCTATGTATTTTGATGAACTGTTTTAGCTGAGCTAATAGTTCTGGTCCTGTCATTCTTTCAATGTCAGGATGTGGTGTATAACGGGCTAATACCGGTCATGTTGCTCCTGGTCTACCTAGTGGACCGAACCTGGTAATGTGATTTTGATGTTGTAGGGCGCCTTTAAACCAGAGCTGATGCTCTTGGCAAGTTAGTGGAATTTCAACATCCTCGAAAGGAACGTATTCCGCTGGAGGTTCCTTTACTTTGTAGTAGTGGAACTCCTGTGTTACTGGATTTGCTGTAGGAAACAGAATCCATGAATAGAATACCTCTGTCTGCCGATACTCATATGCCTCTATAACAATTATTACTCTACCACCTCTCGATGATACGCCATTTGTTATGAGCTTTATAGTTATGGTTTTCCTTATATTTATTGGGATGATTATAGCTTCATCGTCTGCTTCACTAATGCCTGTTGTGTCAAGACCTGGTTGGTCTGCTGCTGCAGCTCCACTGGTTGCTTTGTCGTTATTCGACATTGTTTAATGAAAGTTTGCAGAGCAAGTTTCAAGGAAACAAAGATTAGGTGCACGATATTTTGGAGCACTGTATACTTCAACGTTGAACTAACCAAAAAACTAATACATAGGATTTTCGTCCTTCTCCGTTATGGCGGATATTATCCTTTCACCCACTCCAGACGTCTATTGGAGTTTTTTACAGGAGAAAGGGGTCTGTGTGAAAAGCACGACTGAGTTACTCTAGTATCTAGCGTTAAATTAGTGCCTTACCATACGTTGGGCGCCATTTAGTGTAGTTCCTATATTCCCAATAGGCTCTGCGCATTGGAATAATATATCCTATAGAATTGACGTAGGACGTAGGTCGACTAGGTCTCTATCGAATATATTAGACTTAATTGTGAGTGCCAGCTAGCTCAGCGGTCACTAGAAACTTTCTCGAATAAACAAGAAGGGATTAGTTTCTGACAACCGCATAAACATGACAACTTTGTTTCCACAAGATAAAACGTATCTTCAGAGTCGTGTAAACAATAGATAGATATTTCACTCAGTCAATCGTGCATGCTTCATTTCACCAGAGGTGCAGAGAAATAGAGAGACGGGCGTTTTCAATAAAAGTATTTATTGAACAGTCTTCTTTCTCATGCAGAAGAAATAAACTGCTACAATTGTAATACTAGCTGTAAAGTATAATGCGTACAGCAAGAAGAGTATTATGAAATACTGTAAAAGCAAGGTATGGTTTCTAAGCCATAAAATACATAGTATACATACATTAAATAAATAAGGACTAAAAGTACTCAACTGGTGCTTCTAAAATACGCCTACCCCGATGTACCTAACGTAAGTCTCGTACGAGGGAAGAAGTGTGGTGTAGCATAAGTTTAGTTTCTTTTTGCCAAAAATCTATCCAAGATTTCTCTTAGGGTCTAATCCGCTCCGTATCTTGGTTTAGAATGAAGGAGGTCTGTTATCTCTCTGTCTCAGGACTCGATTTCCCAACAACCTGCAAGGGGAGCTTGGAAACACTGGAGCTGGATTTCTTGGCAAGAGAAAAGACCGCGTCTTTCTCAGTGCGTCTGCTGGAGGGTCGGCTTCCTTCGTCACTTGCTGCTGCGAGATGCGTCTGGCAAGTAGATAGTCGAAATGCTCCAAACCACTGTGTGTTTGCTTGGACATGTGTGGGCATATTTATACCTTGAAGGTGCCGAGTTTGGCGTAAGGTTGGACATAATAATGTCATCAAAGAGTCTGTTCTTTGAAAACTCCTTGAGTTCTTGGATAAATCAATATTCAAGCAAGGGGAAGTCCCTAGCTGCTGAAGGCGAGTTTTCCAAGAAATCGTTGTGAATTTTCGGAACTAGTGGAAGTAGACATGCTGTATTTGGACTGCATGAGCTATGTCTAAATATGGTTATGATTTCTATGCCTATATAAGGATAGGGTGATTTATACCTATATAAGGGCTTGAATTGGGGAATTTACATTAGGGTCTTAAAATGCTATACAACAAGAGCAGACGCTCAGGTTGGGCAGGCTTCGTTGAGAAATCTGTTTGCACAGTAGTGGTTTTGTCTGTTTCCTCCACCACTGGTTTGGTTTGTTGGGATGGGCTTGCCATTCTTTTCACAAGATTTTGACTACACAGAGATCCCCTACTACAGAAGGAGTAGTTTCTTACCTGTAACTCCAGTTCTGTAGTAGGGGTATCTGTTATAGTCATAAGCGCCCTTCCTCCTCCCCGGTGGATGAAATGATAATGTACTGAATGCTACAGGCCTGGCTTTATACACCTTCAAAAAGAACTGAAAGTAAAAGGCCTTTGGCTGTGCATCCTGGGATACCAAGGGTCTCTGGAGAGTTCCTTAAAAGCACGGTATCCCATTTCCAGACACATGATGGCAGCCTATGGGGCTTGTCTGTCCAACCCTTCCTCTCTATCATGACAAAGGATTTTTGTGAAGGGGAGTTTCTCTAGGTGTGAAACTTTACAAAGTGTGTAAAATTTACTATTATTTGGCTATCTTTTTCTCTTTGAGATGAAGTGCTGGCCAATGTAGCCTTGTAGTTTTAGGCTGCAATATTTGTCTTTGATTTTCTCTTAAGTGTCTATGCAGGACTGTAGAAGACATCTTAAAAGGCTATTTCGATTGCTCCGGGGTCCACGCACATGGGCGGGACTATTCACAAGATTATGACTATAACAGAGATGCCCCTACTACAGAACTGGGGTTTCAGGTTAGAAACTACTTCTAGAGCTTAAAATGCATTGGCCATCTTTGGCCGCAACAATCGGCAAATGTGGTCTGATATTCCAAAGGAAAATAAGGAAGAGTTTAATCCAATCTTTGCAGAGGAAGAACGTACAGCGGCCGAAACCATAGATTGCGCTATGGATATTGCTACTACATGCTTTTGCCAACTAGCTGGTGCATCCGTTTTAAGACATCAGGGGTGGCTAAGGGCAAAATCCTTTCACCCAGAAGTGTAGTGTAAAATTCTCGACATGGCATATGACAGAGATAGCCTATTCGGCAATCACATAGATGAAGATCTCACAAAAATAAAATATACAGGTACTGCCAAAGTGCTAGGTACCCTAAAGTGCCCTTTCGGGAGTTCGAGGTTGTGGCTTTTCTGGATACAAAGCAAACTACCAACATACACAGACTTACCAATCAAACCATCCACAATATCAAGGATAGCAACAACAATCCTTCCTGCAAGCTACAACAGCTGGTTTCTCCAGACAGGGCTTCATACGAAAGCCAGCGTCACAAGCCCATGACTCAGTTCGCAAACAGTGATCACAACAGGGTACCAGTAACTTTGTCCCCCTTCTCAACCGGTGCGAAGATTTCAAGACATATTCATCAGTGGCACAATATCACATCAGACAAGTGGGTACTGGACCTCATCTCTTATGGGCACACTCTGGAACTTATCCAAATTCCTCCAAACTCTTCACAGTGGCTGGTACCCACTACTAATTTAGAGTCCTTCCCTTTGGCCACAAATCGGCTCCACTAATTTTGACGAAGTTCCTGGCTCCAGTGGCAGCTGCCTTACGAAACTAGGGTCATCAAGTATTCCATACTTAGACGGTTAGCTGCTGAAAGCCCCATCAGCTCGTCTTGCAAAGGCTGCCACAGGTGATTGTTTACATCTGTTCCGCAAATTAAGACTCTCGATAAATCAACAGAAATCATCAATCTCTCCAAGTCCGACAATTACATTTTTAGGAACCAACTTGAACACCATCCAAAACAAAGTTTCCTCTCCTAAGAAAGACAATAGCAGTTACAAGCGTTGGCGCTCAAACTTTCCAGAAAAAGGTAAGCTTCTCTACTGGGAATGCTCTCCTCCGCTATAGTCCTGGTGCCACTAGCGTGCCTACACGTGAGGCCTCTCCAAGAAGAACTTCAATGCCAATGGGTTCAAACCACGGGAACTTTTGACGACGTGATAAATATCACCCCACAAATGAAGGAGGCATTCGAATGGTGGACATTGGACTCCCATCTGTCCCAGGGCCTCTCCTTTCTACGAGTTATCCCAAAATTCAAAGTGACAACCAATGCTTCTATGGAAGGTTGGGTAAGGCATCTGAAGGACCTGCAGATTTAAGGAAAGTGGTCCTCTATTCCATGTCAAATGCATATGAACAGGCTGCAGTTGAAAGCCATTTTTCTATCCCTTCAGGCTTTCTTTCCTCGAATAAGAATCATCAGTGTTGCTCTGTACAGACAACACCACAAGCATGTTTTATATCAACAAACCAGGAGGAACCAAATCCCTATCTCTCACAGGACGCGAACCAACTATGGAGTTGGTTGACACTTCACAGAATATATCTAACAGCGGAGCATTTTCCAGAACTTCGGAATACCTTAGCAGATGCTTTGAACAGAACCAAAGACAGTTGCCACAAATGGGAATTACAGCCAAGCCAACGAGACAGGATCTTTGCATTCTGGGAAAAGCCAGAATTGGATCTGTTTGCAACTCAAATCAACTCCAAATGCCGATTCTTTGCAAGCAGATTCCCTCTCCCAGACTCTCTGGGGAATGCTCTTTTAATGCGCTAGTCAGGAATATATGCATATGCTTTTCCCCCCCATTCCACATATACCCAGGGTCCTCACGAAAATTAAATGGGAACACTGTCTCCTTATTCTAATAGCCCCCAGGTGGCCCAAACAGCATTGGTACACAGAACTTCTCCTTCTCTCAGAAGCTCAGCCCATCTGCCGGTTACCAACACCAACTCTGTTGACCAGGAACAAGGGTCAGATATGTCATCCGGAGGCAGCGACTTCAGTTACATGCGTGGCTCCTGAATTCTTCTAATTTAAGGATCTGACCATTACACAAGAATGCAAGGACATTATTGCTAGATCGCGTGCTGACAGCACCAATATGTCGTACTGACTGAAATGGAAGCGATTTTGTCTATGGTGCCTGCGTAATAAAGTACGTCCATATCTCTTTGCTCCAGAAAAAGTACTACCATATTTGCTATCCTTACCAAAATCTGGATTGGCATACTCTTCTGTAAAAGTTCACCTCGCAGCTATATCTAGATATAGACGCTCATCGAAATACTCATCCTTATGCTCTTCAAGAATCATACAGCAATTCATGAAAGGACTGTTTCGAACTTTCCCACCTATCTGACCTCCGCCCCCGTAGAGGCTCTTAAATGTAGTCCTATCGCAATTACTGAAACAGCCCTTTGAGCCCATCCATAAGGAAGATATAAAATATTTAACATGAAAAGTAGCTCTTCTGTTAGCCCTGACATCTACGAGAAGGGTCCGTGAAATACCAGCTTGTACCATAGCTCATCCATTCCTGCGCTTTATGGAGGAAATGGTCATTCTCACGACGAACCCTAAAATCATCCCTAAGGTTCCCTCTCAGTTCCATTTGAACAAACCAGATATTTTAAGAACTTTCTTCCCGAATCAGTCTATGCCTGCAGAAAGAACGCTACACACTTTACACGTCAAAAGATGTTTAAATTTTGCTTACAAAGGACTAAATCTATACCAAAGCAGGTCAGCTATTCTTAGCCTATGGGCAAGGCCACCAGGGCTTTACAGTTCCTAAAACTACTATCGCCAGATGGATAGCAAGCACAATCCAATTTTGTCACGATAAAGCTGGCAAACCAACCAACCAATCAATCAATCAGAGTACTTGTAAAGCGCGCTACTTACCCGTGAGGGTCTCAAGGCGCTATGGTGAGGGGGGTGCTGCTACTGCTCGAAGAGCCAGGTCTTGGGGAGTCTTCTCAAGCCGAGTAGGTCTTGGGTCTGCTGTATGTGGGTAAGGAGGGTGTTTCAGGTCTTGGCGGCGAGGTAGGAGAAGGATCTGCCGCCGGAGGTCTTTCGTTGGATGCGGGGGACAGCGGCGAGGCTGACAGAGCGGAGCTGGCGGGTGGGGGTGTAGTAGCCGAGTCTGCGGTTCAGGTAGGCTGGTCCGGCGATGTGGAGTGCTTTGTGTGCGTGGGTGAGGAGCTTGAAGGTGATCCTCTTGTCGACGGGAGCCAGTGTAGGTCTCAGGTAGGGGGTGATGTGGCTGCGGCGGAGGACGTTGACGATCAGTCGGGCGGAGGCGTTTTGGATGCGTTGTAGTCGTCGTAGGTGTTTGGCTGGGATTCCTGTGTAGAGTGCGTTGCCGTAGTCCAGTCTTGTGCTGACGAGTGCCTGTGTCACCGTTCTTCTAGTTTCGGTCGGGATTCACTTGTAGATCCTGCGGAGCATGTGGAGGGCGTTGTAGCAGGAGGAGGAGACTGCGTTGACCTGCTTAGACATGGAGAGGGAGGAGTCGAGAATGAATCCTAGGTTGCGTGCATGGTCAGTGGGTGTTGGTGCTGTTCCCAGTGTGGTCAGCCACCAGGAGCCATCCCAGGCTGAGGGGGTGGATCCGAGGATGAGGAACTCAGTCTTGTCTGAGTTCAGCTTCCGACGGCTGCTCCTTATCCAGTCGGCGACAGCCTTCATTCCCTCGTGGAGGTTGGTTTTGGCAGTGTGTGGGTACTTGGTGAGAGACAGAGAATGAGCTGGGTGTGGTTGGCGTAGGAGATGATGTTGAGGTTGTGTTGGCGGGCCGCTTGTGCGAGGGGGGCCATGTAGACGAACAGCGTCGGGCTGAGAGATGAGCCCTGGGGGACTTCGCAGATGTTGGTGGCTTCGTATCGGAAGGGTGGGAGGTGGACACTCTGGGTTCTGCCGGAGAGGAAGGACGTGGTCCAGTCAAGGGCCTTCTCTTGGATTCCTGCTTCTAGGAGGCGTGTCTTTAGAGTGCGATGGCAGACCGTGTCGAAGGCGGCTGACAGGTCTAGGAGGATGAGGGCTGATGTTTCGCCCATGTCTAGTTGTCAAGGACAGTTAAAATGCACTCCACTCGGGCAGTCTCCATATTGGCTGCTGTGTTTTCTGGACTAGCTAAAAAAGATCTGTAGAGCTGCAATGTGAATGACAACACATACGTTTACCCAGCATTACTGCCTGGAATCAACGCAGCGGGCTGACGCTGCCGTAGGACAGGCAGCGCTAGGAAACTTATTTCAATAAGGTAAGCCTCTTTAATTAGAAGATTTATATCCCTAAAAAAAAGGAATGTATGTGTATTTTATGGTTTTAGGTCCTATAGTGGATTAATAGGACAATGGAAATATTTGATACAGACCATTGCTTTTATTTGTATTGTCTCAGCGCCAGCACTTTTACAAAACAAACCGTTTTGTGTATAAATTGGAAGATGTTACTAGCACAACACATCGTCCACTATGTGCTTAATATATAATATATATATATATATATATATATAACTGCTTACTATTCTGATTAAAGCATGTGAATCTATGAAAGATACCCAAATACTTGATGAGAAATAAGTTACTTACCCTGTAACCGCACGTGAGAAAGTGCCATCTTTCTTGCATGGTATGCCCCCACTTTTTGCTAAAGTGCTTTGACTGAGTGTGCCCTGGGCTCCTGCCAACCAAGTCAAGTCAAGTCAAGAGATTTATATAGCGCACTACATACCCATAGGGTCTCAAGGCGCTTGAGGAAGGGTGGGTAATTACTTGTCGAATATCCAAGTTTTAAGTTGTTTTCTGAATGCTAGGTGGTTCTGAGTAAGGCGAAGGTGAGTGGGAAGTGAGTACCAGGTTTTAGCTGCCAGGTAGGAGAAGGATCTACCTCCCATGGTGATTTTGTTGATGCGAGGTACAGTGGCAAGGGCTTGGTTGGAGGATCGTAGCTGACGGGAGGGGGTGTAGAAGGACAGTCGTGTGTTAAGTAATCCTCTTATTTACGGGAAGCCAGTGGAGGTTCTTCAGGTGACCAGAGATGTGTTCTTTACGCGGGATGTCTAGTATGAGCCTGGCTGAAGCGTTCTGGATGCGTTGGAGTTTTTTCTGGAGTTTTGCGGTGGTGCCGGCGTATAGGGTGTTTCCGTAGTCCAGGCGGCTCGTGACCAGTGCGTGGGTGACCGTTTTTCTAGTTTCGGTGGGGATCCATCGAAATGTTTTTTTGAGCATGCGAAGAATGTTGAAGCAGGATGATGAAACGGCGTTGACTTGTCTGGTCATCGAGAGTGAGGAGTCCAGGATGACGCCCAGGTTCCGTGCGTGGTCCGTCGGGATGGGTGCTTTTCCAAGGGCCTCTGGCCACCAAGAGTCATCCCAGGCGGAGGGGGAGGTGCCTAGGATGAGGACTTCTGTTTTGTCTGAGTTCAGTTTCAGACGGCTGTGCTTCATCCACTCGGCTACTTCTTTCATTCCTTCGTGTAAGTTGGTTTTGGCGGTGTTAGGGTCTTTGGTGAGTGAGAGGATCAGTTGAGTGTCGTCAGCGTAGGAGATGATGTTGAGATTGTGTTGGCGAGCGATGGCCGCAAGGGGGCTCATGTATACGTTGAAGAGGGTGGGGCTGAGTGACGATCCTTGTGGCACGCCGCAGATGACTTCAGAGGCCTCTGACTTGAATGGTGGGAGGCGGACTCTCTGGGTTCTTCCGGTGAGGAACGAGGTGATCCATTCCAGTGCTTTTCCTTGGATTCCGACATTTCTGAGGCGCTGTAGAAGGGTGCTATGACAGACTGTGTCGAAGGCAGCGGAGAGGTCGAGGAGGATGAGGGCGACTGTGTCTCCATTGTCCAGTAGAGTTCGAATGTCGTCTGTTGCTGCGATAAGTGCGGTCTCAGTGCTGTGTTTGGCTCGGAAGCCGGACTGTGAGAAGTCGAGGGATTTGTTGGTTTCGAGGAAGGTGGCGAGCTGGTTGTTGACAGTTTTCTCGATGACTTTGGCCGGGAATGGAAGAAGCGAGATGGGGCGGTAGTTTTTGAGTTCGGTGGGGTCAGCTGTGGGTTTTTTCAGAAGGGCGCTGAGTTCTGCGTGTTTCCAGCTTTCCGGGAAGGTGGCGGAGTTGAGGGAGCAGTTGATGACATCTAGGAGGTGTGGTGCTGTGATGGAGTCTGCTTTGTTGAAGATGTGGTGAGGGCAAGGGTCAGTTGGGGATCCTGAGTGGATGGAGTTCATCAGGCGGATGGTGTCCTCAGTGGAGATTGGGTTCCAGTCGTTAAGGATGTTCAAGGGGGGTGAAGGTCCTGCAGAAGGTTGGGTGGGTTGGTCTCCGGGTCGGTTGTCGAAGCTGTTGTGGATGTCTGCGATTTTGTTGTGGAAGAAGGAAGCTAGGGAGTCGCAGAGGGCTTGGGAGGGGGTGATGTCGTTGGAGTTGGCTGATGGGTTGGTAAATTTTTTGACGATGTTGAATAATTCCTTGCTGTTGTGGGCGTTATCTAGTCGGTCTTTGAATGCGGCTTTCTTGGCAGACCGGATTAGTTGGTGGCGTATGCGGGTGGCGTTTTTGAAGGCGTCCCTGGTGCTGGTGTTTGGGTCTTTTTTCCAGGCCTTCTCGAGGGAGCGACAGAGTTTCTTCGATTTCTTAAGATCATCGTTGAACCAGGAGGCGTTTTTGCTGCCTAGTTTGATATGACGTTTTTTCAACGGTGCTAGGATGTCAGCGCTGTTGGAAAGCCATTGGGTGAGGTTAATGGCTGCTTGGTCGGTGTTTGAAGAGTGGGCGGGGGGGTTTAGAAGGAGCGACGAGGAGATCTGGTCGATGGTGATTTTGTTCCAGTTTCTTCGCAGGGTGGGTTGAGGATGGTTGTGGATTGTGGTCTTATTGTAGATAAAGTGAGCGCAGCTGTGGTCCGTCCAGGGAAGAGCTGTGGTGTGACTGAAGGAGACATGTTTGCTGGAGGTGAAGATGGGGTCGAGTGTGTGACCTGCAATGTGGGTGGGGGTAGTGACAAGTTGTTTGAGTCCGATGTTGGCGAGATTGTCCAGAAGTGTGGTGGCGCTGCTGTCATTGCTCTTTTCCAGGTGAAAATTGAGGTCTCCCAATAGAATGTAGTCCTCGGAAGGGAGGGCGTGTGGGGTGATAAAGTCAGTGATGTCTTCACTGAATTGTGCACGGGGTCCTGGTGGTCTGTAGAAGAGGGTGCCTCTGAGTGTGGTCTTGGGGTCGGTGTGGATCTGGAAGTGGAGGTGTTCGGCGCTAGCGAGGTTGACGTCTGAGCTGGTTGAGATGCGGATGGAGTTCTTATGGACGATAGCAATGCCTCCTCCTGTTTGCTTGATGCAGTCCTTACGGATGATCTTGTATCCTTCCGGGATGGCAATGGTGATGTCTGGGGCTGAAGAGGCATTCATCCATGTTTCTGTTAGGAAGGTGACGTCCGGGGAGATGGTGTCTAGTAGGTTGCAGAGATCGATGGCGTGTCTGTGGACCGAGCGGGTGTTGAGCAGGATGCATTTTAGGTGGTTAGTGTCAGGTCTCTGTTTGGTGTTGGTGGATGAGGAGTTGGTTTTGGTGCCGTCGAACTTGCAGGAGTTGCAAGAGAAGGGTCCATGGGTGTGTCCAGGTGCGGCTTGGACGCAGTTGGGGGAATGGCCGGGGTTAAGGGCTAGGAGGGTGGTGGCATCGTACCTGATGCGAGAGGGCTGGGCATTACGGGAACCAGGGGGTCTGGCGCTCGGCGCGGTCCTGGCGTGGACGGGCGTAGACGGGCTTACCTTTGGCGCACCTTCGGGGCGGCCGCAGCGCGTGGACGCTGCACGTTGGGACATCAGGCATAAATGAAGTTTGGAGGGGGCGGAGCGTGGGAGGGTCAGCTGGGAGGCAGGGTTTGGCAGGAGTCCTGGTAAAAGTAAAACAAACTGAAATGGCCGCCCGGTAAGAAATCGAAACTGGGGCACAGCCGGAACTTCAGTCAATGAAACTTGATACAAAGTATACAGAGAGACGCTTCAGCAACAGTTACATCCGCCGCTATGCAGTTAATCACAAAGAAGCAATGTGAGCAGAAACGATAGTAAGCGCTCATCAGCTATGCATTTAAATTAGAACAAATCAATGTGAGCAGAAACGATACCAAGCGCAGTGAATGAGCTATGCGCTGTAACAGGGCGGCAGGCTGCAGGTATCAGGGCAGGCAAGGCAGGCAGCGAGGGGAAGGCTTCCGTAATGCGGGTGGAGTGCTGGGGGAGCGACCGTAATGGAGGGAATCCAGACGGTCACAGGGAAAGAGAGGACGGGGCGAGTGTAGTGTAACAGTGTGTGGGAGGGTCAGCTGGGAGGCGGGGTTTGGGAGGAGTCACGTTAAAAGTAAAACAAACTGAAATGGCCGCCCGGTAAGAAATCGAAACTGGGGCACAGCCGGAGCTTCAGTCAATGAAACTTGATACAAAGTATACAGAGAGACGCTTCAGCAACAGTTACATCCGCCCCTATGCAGTTAATCACAAAGAAGCAATGTGAGCATAAACGATACTAAGCGCTCATCAGCTATGCATTTAATTAGGATAAATCAATGTGAGCAGAAACGATATTAAGCGCTCATCAGCTATGCATTTAAATTAGAACAAATCAATGTGAGCAGAAACGATACCAAGCGCAGTGAATGAGCTATGCGCTGTAACAGGGCGGCAGGCTGCAGGTATCAGGGCAGGCAAGGCAGGCAGCGAAGGGAAGGCTTCCGTAATGCGGGTGGAGTGCTGGGGGAGCGACCGTAATGGAGGGAATCCAGACGCCAGACCCAGGGCCTGTGTTCCTTCCCTAAAACTGTGTTGAAACTGAAACCAAATTGGCATCTCTGGCCACCTGTCAGCCCCTAGTAAATGGTGACCAGAGAAGACCCCTGAGGGATGCAGCACTTATTGTGCCACCCTGGGGGGCCTTGTACCCTGTCACCAACACACTGCCTTTGCAGGCTGAGTGTCTAAGTACAGAACCAAACAAAGAGTCGACATGGCACACATCCCTGCGTGCCATGCCCACAAGCTCACTGCCCTGCCATAAAATAAACTTTCAGTCACCCCTCTAGCTGGGTGCCCTATGCCAGTGGTGTGGGCACAGGTGCATGAGCCCTGTGCCCCTACAGTACGCAGGGCCATTCCTGGGCACTGCAAGTGCAGTGCTGCCATTAAAGTATATGACACTGGGAGGTCGTCATTACGAACTCCACAACACCATGATGGCTTCACTGTCATTTTGTATAGTCCAAACTGCAGCCAATCATCCGACCGCACCCACCAGAATGTTCTCTGAGGCTCAGGCTCTGATTGTCTACCGCACGTCGTGTGAAGGGAGTCTACCTGAGCTCTGCTCAGTTCTTCTCAAATTCTTCTCAAATTTCTTACTTTCAGGATGTCTTCCTCTAAGAAATCATTATTCAGGCCTTGTGACTTTTATGGTAAGCTCCGACTTTTCTCAGAAGATCCCCACAAGAAATGAATCTACTGCCTGTATCCGGATCATCAAGTGAAGAACTTCAAGATATGCAGGACCTTCCCTCAAAAGACCCTCAGGGATAGAGAGGGCCGCCTACTTCTGTGGCTACAGAAGCTTAAGGATCAGGACAATCCAGTTTCTGAGGTAGGAAGTATTGCCTCTGGATCATCTGTGGCCTCTAGGAAGAGGGCTGCTGATGAGGTTTTATCTTCTCCTGGGGCCAAGGTTGTGAGGAAACAACAACCCTCTAAGGGTTCAGAGAGGCCTACCACTTCAAAGGCTACTCCACCTGTCAAGGGCAAACCTTTGCCTTCCACGCCCCTGAGAAGATCAGTAAAAATTGTACCTCCTAAGCAAACTTCTGAGAAGATTCTTCCTCAGAAGAAGACCCCGTCGACGTTGTCGACACCCCCTTCGTTGACAAAGATGCCCGTTGACGCAACTTCTACATCGACTGTAACGTTTTCCTCACCTAAGCCTCAGATGATTGTCGGCATCATCCCCGTCGACGCTGGTCTATGTCTCTGTGAAACCCATCTCGTTGACGAAAGAGACTATACCTGTCGTCGGCGCACTGTCGACGACCAAGACTAACAATGGCGGCCTCGACGACGGCGGCCTCGACGACTGCCACTTCATCGTCGACTACTTCCTCGTCATCGAGAACTACATAGTCGTCGATGACCAAATCGTCGTCTAAGACCACATTGTCGACGAAGCCCTCCTCGTCGTCTAAGTCATTTCATTTTAAAGTCTTTTATTCGATTAAGCATTTTGTTAATCATAAAAAGTACATCATAATTATTAAAACATAACCTCATAAAATACACGTTATTAATATTACAATGTTACAGTACAGTTAAGAAGCATAAAAAAAGGGGAAATACACTTTACAACATATACATAACTAATGCAAATTTTTGAGGGTTTAGATCTTCATTTCTTATTGTTTTACGAATTGTTAAACATGATTTAAAATACATGGCTAAATTCTTTGCCATGTATTGTGATTCATGCTGTTGCAATGCTAGAAACGCCGGTCGACAGGTCCTCAGTCCCATCTGGCGCAACACTGGCAAGACCCAGCGTTTGCGTGTTATGGCATAAAAATGGCAAAAAAAGACTACATGCATAGTTGTTTGGGACGAGACCTTATCGCATGGGCATTTCTCCAATTAATGAGACCAATTTAATGGATTTGGAAAAGTCCCCAATCGAAAAAACAAATTAAAACTAAACCTGGTTAGTAGGTATTTTTTTGTGGTTGGATAAATGGTATGTGAGATAAGGCTGTATACCTAGTGACACTTGGACCATCAAGATGTGAGCATTTGTTTGCTTGGGTACTTCGCCGCACAAACGAAGTTCCCTGAGATGACTAAGGCAGTGGGACTTAAGAGTTTTTCTGCTTAACTCACTAATTAATGATGGCTCTCTGACGTATTGGTTAAGATCCAGATCTTTCAAAAAGTTGACAACATATGCCAACCATGGAATATTTTTCCAGAGTGTCAACCCTAAGCAATCTAAGATCAAGGCACGAGTAAGATGGCATTCTGGCTTAGACCAGATACGGTGCCATAGGAGCATTGGTTGACATTTGATGTAATCAGCTAGATAGTCAATCCCAAGACAACCGTATGTGGGGGCGCTCTGTGGTAGGGCCAACAGGTATTTAGCAAAGCCATTTTGGATTTTTTGGAGTTCAGTCGTGTTTACATAGCCCCATACACCGGCTCCGTATGTAGCAATGCTCTGACATTTGGCTTGGTGAATTTTAAGTAATACGGGGGGGGATGGTTTACCCATTTTTCTGGAAAATGAAACAAGGGCAGAGGTGGCACGTTGGTAAAGCAATTTTCTAGTTACCAGTGCCCTTTTCCATGTTAGCTGTTCGTCTATTAGGATACCCAAATAGGGGTATTCCCTAACACGTTCCAGTTTGGATTGCTCGATGCAAAGATGTTTAGAGCTTTTCACCTTGGGCCCTGTTTGCATGACAAAGGTCTTGGTCTTATTCACCTTTAACCCAAGTGAGAGCATATAATTACAATATTTATCCAACTGTTTCTGTAACTGTACTAGGGACCTAGCGAAGATTACGGAGTCATCAGCATAAAGTAATGCTGGGATAGGGCGATGATTAATAGTAGGTAGATCCTGACTCCCTTCAAGCATTGCTGCTTCCAAACCATTGGTGTATAAATTAAACCGGAAGGGAGCCAGGACACAGCCCTGTCTAACTCCGCGAGTTATTGGGAAAGAAGATGTTAATTCGCCACTTGTTCCAAATCTTACGCAAGCAGAAGCTTCTGAGTAAAGCTCGCGCAGAAATTTGATGAGCGGCGGATCTACTCCCAACTCCTCCAAAATAGACCACAGCTTAGCATGAATTACACAGTCAAACGCCGCACTGAGGTCGACGTAGACCATGAATAGATTACCCCGTTTAACTCCCACATACTTTCCTATCAGAAGTGTCAGGTTTAAAGCCTGTTCTACAGTACCCAGTCCCTCCCGGAATCCATACTGGAGGTCGGTAAGAATGTTGTTTTCTGCCGCCCAATCCTGTAAACGATCAAGAATTAGGCGGCCCACGACTTTACCCAGTGAATCCAGGAGGGAGATGGGCCTGTAGCAGGTAAGGTTATTTCTATCCCCTTTTTAGGTTTTGCCTCGCCGAAGATGCGCTCTGCGCATCTTTTCGGCGCAGGCGAAAACCTGATGAGTTGCATAGTGTGGCTTGGTTCGGCCCTCGTCCTTGATTGGCTGGCTCCGTAAACGGAGCCTTGCCATTGGACGAGGGGCCTGTCCGTCAATGCCGGACCAGACACGGGGGCGTTCCCGACATTCTTTGGCTTTTGCCGACGTCACGGGACGCCGGGAACGCCCCCGTGTCTGGTCCGGCATTGCCGGCACTACTGCGTCTCTTCTTCCCGTTTCCCGCCCCGTGACTGGCCGGCCGGCCAATCCTAGCGCGGCCGGCCGGAAGTGCCCGCCCCCCGCAGCCCGGGGAATAAGGAGAGGAAGACGGAAAGCACTATGGCGGCGCCCGCGGGGAGACCGGAGAAGTGCCTCTCCAACCTGCCGCTCTGTCTGGGCTGCCCAGCCTGTCGCTGCTCGCCTCCCAGACCGATCGAGAAGTGCCGCCGTCGCAGGGTGCAGGTGAGTCGATTTATTTGTTTGTTTTTTTCCCTCCTCCCCTACCCTCCGAGCCCCTGCCCCAACCTGTCTTCCTCCTCGTGGCCGGGGCTATGTTTAGGGGCGCTAGGCCGCCCGCATGGCCGGGCTTTGTGTGCCGGTTACGGGATGACTGGGAGATCCACGGAGGCTCTTGAGCCCCTGCGGGGGGATACAGGGGGTCCGCTTTGTGTCCCACCGCTGGCTGCAGTCTGCTCGAATATTTTTATTGCTGCCCGCATTGCCCCTGCAGCTTTCTGCTGATGTGTTGGCTTTGTGTGCCAGTTACGGGATGCCTGGGAGATCCACGGAGGCTCTTGAGCCCCTGCGGGGGGATACAGGGGGTCCGCTTTGTGTCCCACCGCTGGCTGCAGTCTGCTCAAATGTTTTTATTGCTGCCCGCATTGCCCCTGCAGCTTTCTGCTGATGTGTTTTACAGCTGGGAACCGGCGCTCGCTGGTCACATACCGAAGATTAATGGCGGCTTAAGTAACTGTATCGAGCCCAGGTAACATTCCGGCATTTTTAAATATTTATCGCGCTGCCTGTGCCTTGGTACTGCACAGAAACGTGCAATAACACTAAATTGCAGAAAGCTCATTTGTACTGCTGACGCGGCCATCATTTTGTTTTCATGTAACCTCGGTGCCCGGTAATGGCCCATAAATAAAGCTTTGACATCCCAGGTGACGCATGCCTCGATTCCGGGTGGCTCCGTCTCCGCCGTGTGCCTTCATGTGGAATTTTCAAAAACGGGTCATCTTTGGGTGTAAGCCGACCTGCTCTCCTCTGTTGTGTTAAGGGGCACCTTGTGTGTGTGATTGTAGCTGCCGGGGCACTCTCTGTGCAGGAGGGAACTTCGAAAATCACCCTGCCTGGCTCCAGTCGAGCAGCCCTGTCCTTCAGCAGATAGAATGATTGCTTTCAGTGAAAATTGGTATTCTGTTGCCCTTTGTACATCTGTTAATCCTTATCGTCATGACAAGGGGAGGGAACGGTGTATCATCTATTAATAAGCGATCTGGAAATTAATGTCTGTGCTCATATTTTACTACACGTTTAAATATGCCTATATATCACCGTATTTATATTTTTTATATAAATGTATGGGCATTTTCTTGTATATATACACATATACCCCCCCCCCCCACACACACACATACATATATCTATATCTTATATATGTACACACACGTGGTATGTATGGCAGGTGTATGTAACATTTATCATCCCGTATGATCGTCAGTTTCCTAATAAATGTAACCCACTTCTCTTAACGTTAAAAATATCGTTACTAAGGTTGACGAGTTAAATTAATCCAGTTGATAACTGGTTTAACGAAGGGAAAGCTTTGTGAGTATACCTTCAGTGAATATTCATTTTCGACATTTTATAGTGCTTCTTAGACTGCTTTGGAGATTACGAAGGGAGGAGCTTTATTCTAAAAATCAATATGCATCATATTCAGGCTGCAACTTTATTGCAGAATTTTGACGTGATAGACCGATACATTTTGCCAACGTCACCGAGGGGCAGCGTTTTAAGGAAATCATTTTCCAGAATGGATGTGAGCAGAAAAAGCCCGTGTGTGGTCAATGAAATCGGAAACACAGCGATGTAATTGTTCTGTTCTCGCCGAGAACGAGAATTACTCTTCATTTTGCTGTGCCAAGGACTTTTTAAAGCGTTAACCTGATGACTTGTTACCGTTGCCATAGAATCAAAAGATGGATGTATTTTGAGAATGATCTGTAGACTGAGTAATCTCCAAGCAGCGATCACCCTCGAACAGGGAAGGACGACCATGCTTCCCAGTAAATTGGACCTTTAACACAGAGGTTAATAGAAAATAAATTACTTTCCCTGTTGGTGCAAACTTTATGTACGCGGTGAAATACATATTCATCACGGGGGAAGAGATGGCCTCCTACCATCCAGGTGAGAGGCAGGCAGGCTGTGGGAGCACAGTAAGGTCCTGTTTGTTGCAATAACATCTGTAGCACATTAGAACAGAACCTGATGTCTCGGAAGATCAGCAGACTCCTCACGAGAGAAGCACTAATACAGGCTGTCTTAGCCATGGTGATCTCTCATTTAGACTGTGCCAATTCTCTATACTTTGGCATACCACTGTATCTCACCAGAAGACTGCAGCTAGTACAGAACCAGGCTGCTAGGTTGATCTTTTGGCAACCCAGATCCCTCTGATGTGCCGTTCCAGTCTTTCTGTTCTACACTACAAAGTTTGGTTGGTCAGTTTCTTCCTTCCTCTCGTTTTTATCCTTTATTTCAGCATTGCGAAGATTTGGTTGACTTTGGGCGGCACAGCTTTACTTTGTTTGTGGAAAAGAGCGATATTTATTAATTTGTTGACTGCTCTAATGACAGGTTGGTGTTATTAACTGTTCCATTTGTTAACTGTACTCGTTTTTATCCTTTATTTCAGCATTGCGAAGATTTGGTTGACTTTGGGCGGCACAGCTTTACTTTGTTTGTGGAAAAGAGCGATATTTATTAATTTGTTGACTGCTGTGCCCAGAGTCGATGACTTTTCTCACAGTGCAGGTTGTACATTATTTTGAGAGAAAACATTGTTCATGAAGTTTTGGGATCCCACCCCTGCTCAGAGCGTTGTTTGTTGTCAGGTGTTCACAGCTTAGCAAATTTAGGAATTTAATTGGTCTCATGTCCTGATCGGGGTAATAATACTGGGGCTGTGCTACCGCGCTATCCAACCACCGTACGTCCTTTGTTCTGCAGTGAGGAGCAGTGAAGAATTTCGGGGTCCAGAACGTAATATCCGGTGTTTCTACACTCCGTGTGCCCCTGTTGCCTGCTTGTGCTGTGTGGGTGTGTGTGGAGGGCTCTGTGTAGCTGTGTGTGTGGGAAGCTTTGTGTGGCTGTGTGTGTGGGGGGCTGTGTGGGTGTGTGTGGGGGGGCTCTGTATGGGTGTGTGTGTGGGGGGGCTCTGTGTGTGTTTGTGTGTGTCATTTGCGAGAGATAAAGCTAGTGGCATTGTAAATGGCAATGCCATTTATTTATGTTAAAAAAACATAAATAAATATAATGTCAAGAGCAATGCCAATAGCTCTAACTTTAACAAAGGCAAAACCATTGCATTGTAAATGCTTGTTTAAAAATTGGGAGAAGTATGGAGGAGGACCAAGAGTCCAAAAGGCCAGTGCTTAACACTGCCGCCATAAGCTGGGTGATGATTGGGGACCATAAATCGATGTTGGAGACAAATATGTCAAGTGGGACCCCATCCGGGCCGGGAGCCTTTCCAGTTTTTGAGGAGAATAATGCACTTATAACCTCCCCCAGGGTGAAACATAAATCAATTGGATACGCCCCTTTTCCTGGGCACACAGTTGCTTGATTGTATTGCGCCGCGCTAACCAGGGGGAGATCACTAAAGATCTTGGAAAAGTGAGTCACCCACTCGTCCGCGGTCACTGCTACATCTAGGTGTTGATGGGTGTTGGCCTCAAGCATAAATGGAAATTTAACTACCTGCCAGAACTGGGTGCTATCCTTTGTATGGCAGCTCTCGTGTAGTTGGGCCCACAGTTTTCTCCTATGCTCTTTTTTACATCTGGTTTGGGCCTGCTTGTATTCCGATCTTAATTTGGCTACTTTAACCTTGTCTCTGATTGGGTTATGGAGTTCATTCTTTAGGGCGGTTAGTGCTTTCCTACATGCCGTATCGAACCATCTTGGATCAAGATGAATACCTAATTTATGGGTTCGAACTAACTTGTTCTGAATGGTTTTAAGGATTTCCCCAAAACTGGAAATAATTTGCTCGGGGGTAGAATCCTCTTTAAGGCAGGTGTTTATCCAAGGGAGTGCCTTAGTTATGATCTTAGTTGATGTTACTAGTGGATCTACCCGTGACCATTTCACGGAATAACCGTTGGTTCTATCCATACTTAGTGCATTCATATGTAACTTTAATACAATGCTGTTGGGGAAGTGATCACTTGATACTTCTGTTCCTGTAGTAAACTGATAAAGTGTACCCTTTAAAGAATAAGAACACAAAATAAAATCTATGGTGCTACAACAACCCCTGCCGTGAAAAGTAGATTTAAAAACCACGGGAGGGTCTACAAGTTCATTTAACATACAACATTTCTAGAGACATTAAGCTATCATTAAGGGAGTTTCCTACCGGGGAGTGGGTAAAATGTGTCAACGGGCAATCGTTTTCGTCTAAAAGGCCACAATCAGTTTTCTTGTAGTTTGAACACAGTTGTACATTGAAATCACCTCCCCATATTACATTACACAATGTAGATGAATGTTTAGCACGTTGTTCACTTATAGACATGGTAATTGCTGACACAGTTTTCATACATTCTACCTGGGATAAATTGTTGTAGAAATTAATAATACTATATGACGTACCATTTTTAAAAATAACCAAAAGAATTTGATAATTCGGGGTATTCCATAATATGGAGATTTTTCTTACTGTGAGGTTATTTGAGATGTATATGACGAGACCCCCCATTGGTCTGCCATGTGTTGTTGGACAGGCCGGAGAGTGAAATGTTAAGTAGCCTTGTATGTGCAATGGGTCAATTGTCCAGGTCTCTTGCCAACTGATTATCTGGTGTGTGGTAACAAAGTCCAACCAGGATGCCGATAGAATCTTGGTTCAAAGACCTGCCACATTCCAAAACAGTATTGATACTAAATAAGACAACGAGGTTTCATCAGTGGGTACAGGTCTTCCTTTCTGTGCTTGAGTTTTTAGAGATGCACAGGCACCGGTTTTGGGGGGGAAGGGAGAGTTACACCTTGTTTGAAACTAGTAACAGTAGAGCAAGACAGGGTGAGGTCGCATTGGTGAAAATCTTCAACCTCTATGTCAATTATATCTGTTTCAGTTATATCTGTTGTAATTGTTGAAGGTATCACTTTGGCCAGTGGACTTGAGGGTTGAGAGAGGCTTGATAGCATTGATGGTGATAAGCCAGGTAGGGGTGTGATCCCATTTTCCAGTCCCTGGACTGCTGGTGGTCAATCTACCATCTCCAGGCAGTCAAACCTGTTGTAGGTGGAAACACCCCTCCAATCTGGAAATGGCATGGTTTCCCTGCCACCTTGTCCTGACCAAGTTGACCAATTCATTTTACTGTTCCAGTTACCCACCTGGGTCCAGTTCCATTCAGGGCCTGGTGGTAGGGATTTAGCTGGGGGGTAGAAAAAGGCTAATCTTTTTGTAGAGATTCCTTCAGGAGAAGTTTGGGGCCCCCATGAGGAAATAAGTTCCACAGTTTGGGGATCTTCAAAATGTATTATTATACAGTCCCCTGGGATCAGTTTTGGCTCCTTCCCTACCCAGGGAACTCTGCGAACTGATACAACTCTGTTATTAGCATAGGGCGGAAGTGGCCGGTTCATTGACAACCAGTGTAGTACCTTGTTTTTTAGAGACCATCCAGGCTCGTCCGAATTAATGCGCAGCTCTGGAACCCCAGTCATAATGATAACATATGGTGTGGCTTCTGGGGGGAGGTAAGCTGGGTGCTCTCCATTACGTCTCGTGTTATAGGCTGCGTTTTTGGGGACAGGTGTCTTTTTAGGAACTGGAGACTTTTTTGGGGCTGGTGTCTTTACTGTAGTTAGTGGCTGATGAATTAGTGGGTTGGCTCTCTGATACAGATGAAGCAGGGAGGGAAAAAGTAGCAGAAGCAGCAGAGTTTTTTGCAGCAGTATTAGCTGCTGTATGCTGCACGATTGTCGAAGTTGTATTAGCTGGTTTTTGTTGGTTCACCATTGTGGTAGTCACCACTTTGGGGGCTTTAAGTGATTGTGGAGGATTTATTCCCCCTGGGTTTTTTTGTTTTGGGTTATGTATTTGGGCCACAGAAAGTGAGGGCGTAGGGATCGAGCTTTTCTTAACTTTTAAATCAGATGTTAGTATAGCTAAAGATTTTTCGATTTTTAATAATGATACCTCTAACGGTTGGAGATGCTGTTTTATTAAGGCCTCTATGGAGGCCAGTATGTGGGTATCATGGGTATTTGGATCCCGCCTAATACATGTGTTGCCACTTGAAATGAGTTTATGCGTGTCAGATGAAAGGTTTATTATTTCGGGCGTTGTGGTAGTGGTCGGCTGTTGAAACTTAGCCGAGTGAGTTAAAGCTTGAGCTAGAGAAGGGGAATTTTCAACAAGTTGTGACGAGAAATCCTGTTGTGTGTTAGTATTATTTTGTGGAGATTTCTTATTTCCTTTTTTGCCCTTACTCTTCTTCGGGATAGCACCTTCTCTCTGGCCCCTCGTGATGGGAGAGGAAAGGTCCTCATCTGGAGGGTTTATGAAGAGAGTCGGAGTTCTCTCAAGTGATGGGGGAAGGTGAGATACAGAGGATTGAGATATTTGTGTTGTAGAGAGATCGATAGAAACCGACAAATCTACAGTCCCAGGAACCATTGGGGTCTCTTGTTGCGTACCAGAGACTAAGATGCGTTGAGGTGTTACAGCGGAGGCCAAAAGTCCCAAAGAGGAACGCCTGACTGCAGCTAAGTCCTGCGAGACCCTCCTTTCTAGTAGGAGGACACCTTGGTTGATAGCATCGTTCGCCTTGGCGATAAATTGATCTATTGGCCCTATAACCTGGGCAGTGTGAGTAAGTTTGCTGTTTCTGGTAATTCTGGGTGACATAGTAACAGTATCAAGGGACTCAATACCAGAGTGCAAAGGAACAAAACCCGGGTAATAATTTTAGTATGAACACAATAAATGGAATACAATGTTAGAGGGGTGGCCCAGTCCAGTCTTACCCGGGCTTGAACGGGATTAAACGGGCCCGCCCTTGGCCCGGGCTTCGCCCGGCGTCCCGCGAGACGGGGGTGACTGGTAATTTATGCGCCTCCTGGCGCGCAATTGACGCGGGTTGCGTCCCGAAGGCTCTTGGGAGTTCTAGTTTTTTCCCACCCCGCACTCCGCTCGGCAACCTCACCCCGAGGTGGGACAGGGGTCAGGCGGCGGGAGGCGGGTGGACAAGAAGCACAGCGGGTTGCAGGGTCAAGAACAGGCTTTGAGTTCAGCCAAAGTGTCCAGGCAGCAGCGGATCGCCTCACAGTAAGTCCCCCACTCGACCGGGGTGATTGGTAATTTATGCGCCTCCTGGCGCGCAATTGACGCGGGTTGCGTCCCGAAGGCTCTTGGGAGTTCTAGTTTTTTCCCACCCCGCACTCCGCTCGGCGGCCTCACCCCGAGGTGGGACAGGGGTCAGGCGGCGGGAGGCGGGTGGACAAGAAGCACAGCGGGTTGCAGGGTCAAGAACAGGCTTTGAGTTCAGCCAAAGGGTCCAGGCAGCAGCGAATCGCCTCACAGTAAGTCCCCCACTCGACCGGGGTGACTGGTAATTTATGCGCCTCCTGGCGCGCAATTGACGCGGGTTGCGTCCCGAAGGCTCTTGGGAGTTCTAGTTTTTTCCCACCCCGCACTCCGCTCGGCGGCCTCATCCCGAGGTGGGACAGGGGTCAGGCGGCGGGAGGCGGGTGGACAAGAAGCACAGCGGGTTGCAGGGTCAAGAACAGGCTTTGAGTTCAGCCAAAGGGTCCAGGCAGCAGCGGATCGCCTCACAGTAAGTCCCCCACTCGACCGGGGTGACTGGTAATTTATGCGCCTCCTGGCGCGCAATTGACGTGGGTTGCGTCCCGAAGGCTCTTGGGAGTTCTAGTTTTTTCCCACCCTGCACTCCGCTCGGCGGCCTCACCCCGAGGTGGGACAGGGGTCAGGCGGCGGGAGGCGAGTGGACAAGAAGCACAGTGGGTTGCAGGGTCAAGAACAGGCTTTGAGTTCAGCCAAAGGGTCCAGGCAGCAGCGGATCGCCTCACAGTAAGTCCCCGTCTAAGTCAATTTCGTCGATGGACACTTCCTCGTCGGCGTTGTCACTGTCAGTGAATATTCCATAATCGACGGCCCCGTCGACTACCCTCCCGTCGACGCAAAAATTGTCATCTTGTACTGAACTACTAAGTCTGGTCACAGTCTACGGCTTTATCATCTATGACAAATCCCCCTTTGTTACAGAGACGTGTTCCGCGCTTGAACCCTTATCTCCATTACATCTTTCTCCCACTCCGACAACGGGGAATGATTCAGGCATGTGAATCTATGAAAGACACAAATACTGCAGAACCACAGATTACAGGTAAGTAACTATTGTTTATCAAACTTTTTAGCACATTAAACCAGCACTTATGCCAGTGTTTGATTTAATGTAAAATGCACGACCGAGGGCATCTTGGAGATGCCCCCTGAAACCTAACCAACTCCCAGTGCCCTGAGTGCGTGGCTACCGAGGCTGCCACCACCAGGCATGTTTCTGGACCCCTGGGTCGAGAGCCTGCACATCCTGGGACGAGGTGCCAAGATCCCCCCCCCCCCCCCCCCCCCCCCTCCCCCCCAAGATGGGCAGGGGAAGCTTCAAAGGCATGCCACCTTTGTGAGCTTCCTCAGGCCACTTGCTGTACTCAGCAACTGGCCCCCACCGGTTCTGAACCCCACTCTGGCGGAAAACCCTAAGTGAGGAAAGGGGGCGTGCCAGCCTATGCCAACTCCACCCCTCAGGTGGAAGAGGCAAGGTGAAGCACAACTCCGGGCTTCGGCCATCTTGAGGATGGGGAGCCCTGCCCAATCACAGCTAGGCTCCTGCCCCCCTCCCACAGGAGAGGAGCAGGCTAGGGGGTGTACTCACCCCAGGACAGGGACCCATTGGTCCCTGCCCTTGCCCTACCCGTAACGCCCCTAAATTTAGGGACACCCTGAACCTTCCTTCCTCAGATCCCGATTGCAAGAAGAAGAAGAACAAGGAAACCAGAAGACCTGCCATGCAGCTGCTAACAAGAGGACGACACCAGCTGACTTGGCCCCAGAACACTACAGGCCTGTCGATCCCTGAAACTGCTCCTGCGAAACCCCGGCATCTCCGGCGGACAGCAACCTCGAAAACCCCAGAGGACCTGCCTGCCTTGAACCTCTAAAAAGACTGGGACTCCTACGAGCAGTGGTTCTGCTCAATCAACAATACCCCTGGTGCCAGCCAGGAACCGGAATCCAGCAAACTCTGCACCCGCCAAGCCCAGCCTGTGCCTGAGTGATCCAAGACCACAAGGACCTCCCCCGGCGACTGTGACCCGGAGTCCAGTGCCCAAAGACCCTCTTTGATGACCTAGACGGCGCCTGCAGCCTCAGAACCAGGTACCCCTCCAACCGCGACCAGCTGAGGGTAACATTTCCCGACGCCAAAAGACACCCCTGCACTCAGCGCCCCACGGCCCCTTATGCCTTCCTTTGGGGTACCTGCCTCTTCTCCAAGATCCCAACTTACCTCTCGAAGTGGTGGTAGCACCTGAAGAATCTCCGTCCCCGAGCCTGCCGCCTTTGTTCACTTTTTAACTGTTCCATTGGATAACATTGAGCGCCCGACGGCTCAAAAGCACCCTGCACCCAGCCGCCCGAGTGCCACTGGAAGTGCAACTACTACACTAATTTACTTCCCCACTTGCCCTAAGTAAGTGACCAGGAGCTCAGCTCCCACTTGCTTGCTTGCAGCCACCAATCAGAGTCCCTATCCTCCATAGGATTGCATTGGGCCTACTCTCTCTGCACCCTGCTGCCCCTGCGCCGCTGAGGGTGCAACAACTGTACCTTTCCGACCCTGGGAGACCCCTGAGTCTATGCCCAGAACCTTAACTCTGCCAGTCGAGTACTTACCTAAAAGCCGATAACTCATTTTCCTTCTGTAGGATAACGTTGACTGGTTTCACTTGGAAATTCTTTTAAGTGTGGAGTTTTGAAACTTTAAAATGTTCATTTAAAATCAACCGAATAACGAATTCCGAAATACTCACCTGTGATCAGGAGAGAAGTCAGTTCTGCACCCTTTAGCCCAGCACTGAACCGTAAAAGTAATTATAAGTGTACTTACCAGTATCTTGAATTTCCTCCCAAAGGATAACATTGCTTGGTTTTCACTGAAGTGTCAGCTTTCAAAATACAATTATATTCTTTAAAAATCACAACTGTAACTAAAACGCTTTTACTTAACTGTTTACAGCTTATGTCCAGGGACTGAATACAGGATCCAGTCCTGTGGTTAGAAAAGTAATCCATAAAGTAATCTATTTCATTTATCTAGAAAAACCCATTGAGCTCAATGTTAAATTGTGTTTGAAATTGAGTTGCCTATTGCAACCACTGTAGCTATTGTACTTACTAAGTCTATTGCCTATTTGCAAAGTAATTGCCTAAAGTCACTCATACTGAGAAAAGTATATTTTGATACCTTGTTGGTTCTAAAATAAAACAACGATATTTTTTGTAATAAAACAATTGGCCTAGAGTTCAGTTCTTGAGTGTGTGTGAGACCATTTGCTGACTGTGTGTACAACAAATGCTTTACACTGTTCTCTGATACTGCCTTACTGCTCGACCAAGCTACCACTTTAGAGAGTAAGGTTATATATAACTTTAACCTCTGCCATACCTCTGGAGACTGGGGACTCTATACACACTGTACCTTACTTTGGTCCAGTATATATAGAGCCACTTTCTTACACTGCAGTTATCCAGTATTGGTATTTTTCATAGATTCACCTGCATCCCACCCTCCTCCCCGGAGAGGCTCCTCTGGCATTACAGTACTACTAGCCACACTTGTGATGGAAAATCTGAGGGATTCAGTCTCTCTTGGGAAGGTTCTAGACTGTAGCCTACACCCTCTAGAATCTAGAGGGTATAGGTGCGGATTGGTTGTGTGTGTTTGTTCCTTTTTAGGTTTCGCCTGCCGAAGGCTGCGCTCTGCGCAGCTTTTCGGCGCAGGCGAAATCTATTGTTTACAATATGGGCTTCAGGAACGTCCCCCGGCTCCCATTGGCTAGCTCCATAAATGGAGGCTAGCCATTGGGAGCCTGATCTGTCCGTCAAGGCCGGACCAGATTCGGGGGCGTTCCGCGATTTTTTCGCCCTCCACCCTTTTTGCATCGTCATCGGGCGGCGGGCGGAGTTTAGTTTTTTTTTTTGTGGTGTTTTTCGTCACTATGCCGACCACGGCCGCTGGAAGAAGTCCAGGTGAGTGCCCGTTCCCCCACCCCCCTCCCGCTGTTCGTGTTCCCGCCCCCCTCCCGCTGTCCGTTCCGCCCCCCTCCCGCTTTCCTGTGCCTGCCCGCCCCGCTGTCCGTGTGCCTACTGAATCCGCCCACATTAGGTCGTCAATACTGGAGACTCCGAGCTATTCCCGCTCCAACATGTTGACTAATACTCAACAAAACATTCTTTCTTCGTCTGGTTAACCAGGTCAGTCTACAATTCAATTCCTTTCTAGTTGGCGACTGAGTTCGCTCCCATTGGATGATGGCAGCACGTTAGTGCCAGGGCGACGGATCCCCAGTCCTTCTTTGTTCACGCACGCACGGTTCCTAACGTAGCGTCCGTCTGCTGTTTCTATGTGGCCGTTGGAGGGATCGGCGCCCCAGTTCCGGCCAGTCCCTCCCTTACCCGGAGGAGTCGCCGAGCCTAGGAAGAGTAGCCAGGCTGGGAACAGCCGCCGGGCGTGATGAGCGACCCGGCACGGGGCTGGATGGGGGCTTGAAGGGCAGTTGCTGATATAGGGAAACGGGCACGTCGCGAGGCAGCATGGAGCAGGCGGTGATCCTACGGAGCTTTATCCAGCGGGTGAGAGCCATGGAGAGGAAGGAGCCCTCTTCTGTAGCGACTTCATGGTGAGTCCTGGGCACTGGGATGTTTCAGTGGTACCGTGGGAGCTGGATGTATATGTAATTAAACTAATTCGGGACCGAAGGGTAAACGCACGAGCGCCGGTGGTCTGTTCGGGAGGGGCACTGATAAGCTGTGGAGGAGAGGCTGGTGGGCAGTGTATGTTATGGTCCTAGCTGGAGAGGGACCGATGAGCTGTGGAGGGTAAACACAGGTAGGCTGCGGAGAAGCATTGGGGCAGTATAACGGATTATGACCGTTCCATACAGCGGTGGCTCTGACGGTGGTGTGTTCAGGACAGACGCTGTTGGGTATAAACTGTTTTGTTCTGTAGGAGAGATGCAATGTGTAAGAGGCAATGGAAGCTGCAGTAGATGCTATGAGTGCTGGTATTAACAGTGGTAGCTTAGAGCTCTGCAAAAGAGCCATTGGTTAGCTGTGCACGAGGGCCATTCGGAAGGCTGTAGGGCAGTGGCTCTACATGATGGGCCATGTGTGTCTGCAGAAAGGATAAGGGCGGTAAAGTTCTTCCAAACAAGCAAACGCACACATGTCCCATCTGAGACTCTGATGAATTGGTGAAGGATGAGTAGGGGCAAAAGGATGGGGCATCTGTTATTCCCAACATTGGATTTTCACATCTGACATATTTGCTACTCTTCAAATAATGAGCGGGCCATGTTTCTTACTAGTTTCTGCAAGTAATACTTGGCTGGGTGTATTAGCTGTCAAACCATTCATTAAGTTTGCCGTAGCATTTAAAGTAGTAGTGACTGCTAGGTCATGTTTACTGAGCCGCGAGTGTACGTTGACGGGTTCATCTTTGATTAATACTCCCAGAACACGAGTGAAGGGGGCTGGCAAACTATGCCCACCTCTTGAAGATTTAGCCTGTGCTTTTCCATGATTGCACCTACTGTAAGGTGGGCCTGTGTTGCACAAACGAGCAGAATTGGTCTGTTGGCTTGATTGCGCCCCAATCCGTACCCAGTCTTTCACTGGAATCCCTTTGTTCTCTGTGGTGTTCATGATACACGGATGCCCTCGGACCCCAAGAGGCCGTTGCTTACCGTGTGTCATGCAGGGATGGTTAAGCCCTCGGATGTTGCGCAAGGCTGACGGGATGTTGGGAGGGTCTGGGAGTGAGAGTAAGTGCTTCCCTGCCCCCTCGCTGTGCTTGCTTCCCTGCCCCCTCGCTGTGCTTGCTTCCCTGCCCCCTCGCTGTGCTTGCTTCCCTGCCCCCTCGCTGTGCTTGCTTCCCTGCCCCCTCGCTGTGCTTGCTTCCCTGCCCCCTCGCTGTGCTTGCTTCCCTGCCCCCTCGCTGTGCTTGCTTCCCTGCCCCCTCGCTGTGCTTGCTTCCCTGCCCCCTCGCTGTGCTTGCTTCCCTGCCCCCTCGCTGTGCTTGCTTCCCTGCTCCCTCGCTGTGCTTGCTTCCCTGCCCCCTCGCTGTGCTTGCTTCCTTGCCCCCTCGCTGTGCTTGCTTCCCTGCCCCTTCGCTGTGCTTGCTTCCCTGCCCCCTCGCTGTTCTTGCTCTCCCGAGTGTGTGTGTGGCTTTGGGTGGGTGTGTGTGGCTTTGGGTGGGTGTGTGTGGCTCTGGGTGGGTGTGTGTGGCTCTGGGTGGGTGTGTGTGGCTCTGGGTGGGTGTGTGTGGCTCTGGGTGGGTGTGTGTGGCTCTGGGTGGGTGTGTGTGGCTCTGGGTGGGTGTGTGTGGCTCTGGGTGGGTGTGTGTGGCTCTGGGTGGGTGTGTGTGGCTCTGGGTGGGTGTGGCGTGGCTCTGGGTGGGTGGGTGTGGCTCTGGGTGGGTGGGTGTGGCTCTGGATGGGTGGGTGGGGCTCTGGATGGGTGTGTGGGGCTCTGGGTGGGTGTGTGGGGCTCTGGGTGGGTGTGTGGGGCTCTGGGTGGGTGTGTGGGGCTCTGGGTGGGTGTGTGTGGCTCTGGGTGGGTGTGTGTGGCTCTGGGTGGGTGTGTGTGGCTCTGGGTGGGTGTGTGTGGCTCTGGGTGGGTGTGTGTGGCTCTGGGTGGGTGTGTGTGGCTCTGGGTGGGTGTGTGTGGCTCTGGGTGGGTGTGTGTGGCTCTGGGTGGGTGTGTGTGGCTCTGTGGGTGGCTCTCTGTGTGTGGCTCTCTGTGTGTGGCTCTCTGTGTGTGTGTGGCTCTCTGTGTTTGTGGCTCTCTGTGTTTGTGGCTCTGTGTGTGTGTGGCTCTCTGTGTGTGTGTGGCTCTCTGTGTGTGTGGCTCTCTGTGTTTGTGGCTCTGTGTGTGTGTGTGGCTCTGGGTGTGTGTGGCTCTGTGTGTGCCTACTGTAAGGTGGGCCTGTGTTGCACAAACGAGGAGAATTGGTCTGTTGGCTTAATTGCGCCCCAATCCGTACCCAGTCTTTCACTGGAATCCCCTTGTTCTCTGTGGTGTTCATGATACACGGATGCCCTCGGACCCCAAGAGTCCGTTGCTGACCGTGTGTCATGCAGGGATGGTTAAGCCCTCGGATGTTGCGCAAGGCTGACAGGATGTTGGGAGTGTCTGGGAGTCAGAGGAAGTACTTCCCTGCCCCCTCGCTGTGCTTGCTTCCCTGCCCATTCGCTGTGCTTGCTTCCCTGCCCATTCGCTGTGCTTGCTTCCCTGCCCCTTCGCTGTGCTTGCTTCCCTGCCCCCTCGCTGTGCTTGCTTCCCTGCCCCCTCGCTGTGCTTGCTTCCCTGCCCCCTCGCTGTGCTTGCTTCCCTGCCCCCTCGCTGTGCTTGCTTCCCTGCCCCCTCGCTGTGCTTGCTTCCCTGCCCCCTCGCTGTACTTGCTCTCCTGAGTGTGTGTGGGGCTTTGGGTGGGTGTGGGTGGCTTTGGGTACCTTTGGGTGGGTGTGTGTGGCTCTGGGTGGGTGTGTGTGGCTCTGGGTGGGTGTGTGTGGCTCTGGGTGGGTGTGTGTGGCTCTCTGTGTGTGGCTCTCTGTGTGTGGCTCTCTGTGTGTGGCTCTCTGTGTGTGGCTCTCTGTGGGTGGCTCTCTGTGGGTGGCTCTCTGTGGGTGGCTCTCTGTGGGTGGCTCTCTGTGGGTGGGTCTCTGTGGGTGGCTCTCTGTGGGTGGCTCTCTGTGGGTGGCTCTCTGTGGGTGGCTCTCTGTGGGTGGCTCTCTGTGGGTGGCTCTCTGTGTGTGGCTCTCTGTGGGTGGCTCTCTGTGTGTGGCTCTCTGTGTGTGGCTCTCTGTGTGTGGCTCTCTGTGTGTGGCTCTCTGTGTGGCTCTGGGTGGGTGTGGGGTCTCTGTGGGTGTGGGGCTCTGGGTGGGTGTGGGGCTCTGGGTGGGTGTGGGGCTCTGGGTGGGTGGGTGTGGGGCTCTGGGTGGGTGGGTGTGTGTGTGTCTCTGGGTGTGTGTGTGGGTGGGTCTGTGTGTAGGTGGGTCTGTGTGTTGGTCTGTGTGTAGGTCTTTGTGTGTGTGGGTCTGTGTGTTTTTGTGTGGCATTTGCCAGAGATTAAACTATTGGCATTGTAAATGACAATGCAATTTATTTATCTGTTTTCAAAACCAACACATAAATACTAATTTTGTCATTTACAATGCCAATAGCTCAAACTTTTCAAAAGGCGAAACCGTTGCATTGTAAATGCTTGTTTAGAAAAAGAGGTTGATAGGCTATTAAATGCATGTTTGCCTCCATAATAGCCTATGGAAGTTATTAATTTCTGCTTTTATTTAATGTACCGTGGGACTTCCACTTCGATAACTGGGAATGATTCAAGCATGTGAATATATGAAAGATACTAATACTGGATAACTGCAGTGACAGGTAAGTAACTTATTTCTTCCAATTTATTGTTGGTTCCTTTATTATGCTTCCTTACTGTCGTGAGTATTCTGTGCAAATTTATAAACTAAATTGTGTGCATGCCATGTAACGTAATGATGCACATAAGTGAATTTTTATTGTTGATGCTAGTTAGTGATGTCTGAAATTCATGTGTCCAAACCTTTAGGTGCGTAGTGTGGACAGGAGATGAGCGTGTGTTCTTTTACAATCCCACCACTCGTCTCTCCATGTGGGACAGGCCTGAAGATCTAGTTGGAAGAGCAGATGTTGATAAAATCATTCAGGAACCACCCCACAAAAGAGGATTGGAGGAAGTAAAGAAATTTATGGAGTCATGTAAGATTGCATGCATACATTTTACTATTTTAATGCCATCTTATAACTGAAATCTGTGGTGGAAAAGGGAGTGGTGAGATGCAGACTCTGCTGTATGATTGGTTTAGAAGGAATGTTCTAATATAAATGGTATTCTAGCCAGGGGATGTGTAATTAAAAAAAAGATTGTTTTTTTTGTTTTCATGTTTTACATAGTAAAAGCACTAATGGTTTGGCTTAAGTCAAAATGTTGGGGTAAAACGTCTGTTCTTTTCTAATGTTCGTATCACTTGTCGGCCTGGGTTAAACCCTGGCTGAACACCTTGCCTAGTTAGGTTTTCACCTGCACATCAAATGCGGGTCTTCCATCCGAGGTTCTACTCTGAACTGAGCCTTTGCCTTAGGGCAAGAACCTGCCCTGACTGTGCCATCCCCTGATCCTCCCCCAAAGAGGGCTCGAAAGTCTGTGCCGCCCCACTATTATGGAGCACTGTGAGCCTAACACATCTTTGGCGCCTGTAGGAAAGTGCTCCATTTTGCATGGTTACCCCCACTTTTTGCCTGACATCTGATGCAACCTGATTTGATGTGCCCTAGGTCCTTGGCAACCAGGTTCCCAGAGCTTGTGCTCTTTCCAAAAAATGTACTTTTGGTCCTACAATTGTTGTCTGGCGCCAGTTAAGCCTCTTTGAAAAGGTACCAAGGGCACTGTGATCAGGGAGGGCCTCTAAGGACTGCAGCACCTATTGTGCCACAGTTAGAGGCCCTGTACCTTAACACCCACACAGTGCTAGTGCAGGCTGCGTGTTTTGGTGCAGAGAAAAGTGAAGTCAACATGGCACAGTTTCTTGAGTGCCATGCCTGCAACCCACTGCCTTAGGCCAAGTGAAGTCACCCCTTTAGCAGGGTGCACTATCCCTAAGGTGAGGGTATAGTGGCATGCGCCCTGTGCCTCTAAATTGTCTAAGCCCATTCTTAGACATTGTAAGTGTAATAAAACCATATAGAGTATATGGTCTGGGAGGTGCTCCACAGCTCCATATTGGCTTTATTAAAAACTGTGAAGTTTGGTAGCAAACATCTGAGCACATAAAAACCACACTGATGCCAGTGTTGGATTTAATGTAAAATGCATCCAAAGGGCTTCTTGGAGATGCCCTCTGAAAAAACCCAGCCCTGGTGTGGTTCCTGTGGTTCCTGAATGGCCGCTTGCCATTTGCTACCACCAGACAGGTTTCTGGACCACTAGGTAGTCTCTCTCTGCGCTCTGGGTCCAGAAACAAGGCCCATCCTGGGCAGAGGCTTCCTGCCTCCTCCCCAAGATGGGCTGGGTCCACGAAAGGGAAAGATTCAAAGGTGTGCCGCCTTTGGAAGCTGTCCCAGCCTTTTGCTGCCCCCAGCAACTGTCTCCCACAGGTTTTGCCCCCCACTTTGGGCAGAAAAACCAAGCTAGGAAAGGGGTGCCCACATTTGCCAGCCCCACCCCCATGGGGAGGCGAGGTATACATCTCAGTCCCCTCCATCTTGAAGATGCAGGGACTCTGCCAATTAGGGAGAGGCTTATGCCCCCTCCCACTGGAGGCTTGCATAAAAGTGGGGGTACCCACCCAAAGGTCTGAACCTATTCGTCCCGACCTGCGCACCCCTTTGAACGCCTTTAAATTTAGTATTTAAGGGCAACCCCCAACCGTTCCTCCTCAGATTCAAGGAAGAAAAGACCGAAGAGATGTGCTGTCCCAGGAAGAAGAGCACCAGCTGCTTTGGCCCCAGTCCTACCGGCCTACGCCGTCTCCGACCTGGCTTCGGCAAGAACCCTAGCGCGTCTAGCAGCCAGCAACCCCCAGAGCCCGGTGTACCTGCCCTCTAACCATATTACAGACTGTGAGCACCGGATTTGCTCAAGCAAAGTCTCACCACAGAATCCGAATTCTACAACTTTGCAATTCTGCACACCACGGCCCAAGTGGCCCAACACCACAAGGAGGTCTCCCCAGCGATCTTGACCTGGGATTTGGTGATCCCTGACCTCCCTCAATCCTCATGAAGACGCCTGCTGCCTCAACCTGAAGGGTTCCCCTGATAACGACCGAAGATGGCAAGAAATCCAGAAGACACCCCTATGCCAGATGCCCCACGGCCTTTGGTGTCCCAAACCTACGGTGTCCAGGCATTCCCCAAGATCCCAACTTACCTCTCCAGCCGGTGGTCGCCTTCAGGAAGTCTCCCTGGCCGAGTTTGAAGCAACTTCACAAAACCGAAGGTCTCCATTGAAACGAACAGCGTCCCGACATCCTTTTTGTACCCTGCACACCCGGCCACCCTAGTGCCACTGGTGGTGCAGCTTCTGTGATGGGCTTTGGCCCCTGCAGTGCTGACCTTGGCTCCCACACCCGAGGGGCCTGCTCGCCAGCAGTCCCTAACCGAAGGCCCCGTTAACCCCATTGGCTAACATTGGGCCCCTGAATTCTGTGCCCAGCTGCCCCTGGCAACTTGAGTGCCCATCTAGACCATGGGGAACCTTGGCCCTAACTCCTAAAAGGCACATGCAAGTCAGGTACTTACCTGAAAAACCACAAACACTTTTCTCCCATAAGAACCCATGTTAAGAGATTTTGGGCCTAAAAATGCTGTGTTGAACCGTTTGCATGGAGAAAAAAGAACTCAATTGCAAAGTATTAAGTCATACTTTATATTGACTGATCCTTAGGCATGGTATATAGGCATACCACCCTCAGTTCTCCAGGTAATCCAGAAGTAACTAAAAGTACTCTTACAGTAATTGCTTTGTACTTTAAACTGTTGTCAAAGCATTTACAAACCTTTAACGATTGCAAATTAATACACAACTGCATTTCCTTTAACAGTCTTGCATTTGAGAGTATATTCTACTTATCTGTGCCAAGTCCTGCTTTGTCCTAAATAAAACAGAAGTATACCTTTTTTTTATACTTATCTAATTGGTCTGTATTCTGTCTGAGTCTTTGTAATCAGTCCTTGATTGAGTGAATACAACAAATGCTTAAAACACCCTCTGTATAAGCCTAACTGCTCGCCCACACTACCACAAAGAGAGCTGTTAGGACTTACCTAATTTAGCCTCTGCTATGCCTCCTGGGACTCCTTGGACTCTGTGCACACTATACCTAACTTTGGTATAGTATATACAGAGCCAGTTTCCTATAGCGCCGCAAACAGCTCGAGTTCCAAAGGTTGAACATAAGACACCAAGAGTCTACTCAGTTTGTTTCAGAACTAAGATTGACTCCAAAATTGACTTTGAAGCCAGCTCGACTCAGTGACTCTCTTCTACAGACAAAGGCAACACGCCTTGACGTACAAAGTGCCACATTCCTGCATGACCTCGTCCTCCTGGCCAACTCCTTTCCAGACACTGCTGGCTCACCTTTAAAGAGGCAATTTCAGAAGAGCTTGGGGCTTACCCTATACCAATAAAAGAGAATAAGGGAACCCACAGTATCATGGCCTCCTAGTCGAACCATCCTTGGCTCAGTCCATGTAGAGCTATACTATGATCCCATACTAGTGGGTGACAGACTATGCTTGCCATGAGTACGTTGTCTTTATGCCATAGCTTGTGAAACCCTCTTCTCTTGATGACCGCTTCCTATGAGGCAGTTATGCAGACTACCACAAAGCTTCATGTGCCTGTAGAAGAAGACTTCTTTATCAAGACGCTCTCTAAAATGGAACAGTCTGTCTTGCCAGTGCTTAAAGTCCTTTCCATGTGTTACAGTTGCAACTTAGCAGACCTGGTCAAAGCATGAGTGGTAGCACCAGGGCTGGATGGGATAAAGAATGTATTCCTGCTCTGTTAAAATCCAATCTTCCTTCATAGATGTTACACCGGATTCTCCAGCATTGTATATTTTATAGATTCACATGCTTGAATCTTCCCCTTAGTCATGGTGAGAGTTCCACGGTAACAGTAAAGTAGCAGCATTAAAATATAACCTTCAATTGCCGTAGAAATTCAATAGCCTTAAGCAGCCTATTATCATTGTTTTAAGACATCCAAACATCAGCCAATCAGAGTATAGACCATAGTGTCTCCATCCCCTTCAGGGCCAACATACCTCCGATTTCTTACCACATGTCCTGTGTTGGGGAGTTTCCCTGAGCTCTACTCAGTCTGTGTTTCTACTATTGCCCTTTTGAACTTCCAGCTTGCAGTTCATTTCTTGCTTCATCTCTTCTTAAGAGGTACAGTCCAGGAGTATTAGTCCCTATTTTGTCTTCATTATGTCTTAGTCTAAAAAAGGGTTGTATAGGCCCTGCAAGACTTGTGGGAAGTCCAGCCTAAGGGGTGCCACAGTGAAGTGAAGAAGACGACATAACAGTGTCCACTCCAGTGGGCGGTGACGGGAGCCTGCGTCACTACACTCTGTTGTCTCAACTCTAAAGCTACCTTTGTATGATGCCTGGTGGAGCTACCTCGTGAACCATAGGGGAGATTAACTTTGGACTCCCTCCTTTGACTATCACCTACCTAGCCGGACTTTGGGCAAACACTCCTGCGTCTCTCCTGACCTTATCTTCCCCTTCTCTCTTCCCCCAACCCCATCCCCTCTCCTACTCTTTCCAGCTTCTGTCCTCTGCCATCATCTGCCCCTTGTCCCCACCCTGTTTCTCAGTGGACCTCTTTCCTTGACACTTGAGACCAAACTATTTTGTCTGATGCCCTATGGAGCTACCTGGTTTAGCTATAGGGGAGATGGGCCATGGATTCCCTCCTTGGTCTTCACCTACCCAGTCGGTCTTCAGACAGACTTCCTTTCGTCTCTACGGTTGTCTCTTCCCTTATCCTCACTTTCTTACCTCCCCTATCCCCCACTACTTTTCTCTCTCCTTTCTCTCCTCTCCTAATGTATTGCTGATTGACTGATGTAATTTGTAATTGTCGATCTTTTTCTGTTATATTGTTGAACCACATTGTTGCACTTCCCTTCGTCTCTCCTTTCGTCTCCTCCAGCATCCTCCCTCTAGTTATGTCTCTCCTTCTCTCCTCTCTCAATGTATTGAGACTGAACTATTTTGTCTGATGCCCGATGGAGCTACCTGGTTTAGCTATAGGGGAGATGGGCCATGGATTCCCTCCTTGGTAGTCACCTACCCAGTTGGTCATTAGACAGACTTCTTTTCGTCTCGCCTTATTGTCTCTTCCCTTATCCTCACTTTCTCACCTCCCCTGCCCCATCCACTTCTTCTCTCGCTCCTTTCTCTCCCCTCCTAATTGTATTGCTTATTTTTTGATGTATTGTGTAATTTGTTGAACTTGTTCTGTTACAACGTTGATTCTCATGTAAAGCGCTCTCATACCTTCGGGTCTAGCCAGCGCTATATAAAACTTTTAAATAAATAAAAAAAGTATTCTGAGGACCCACATAAGGAGTGCCTTTTATTTACCTGTATCCTGACCACAAGCCCTGAGACTGCAAGTACTTTTGTACTTTTTCCACAAAAACCCTCCCGGATCGTGCGGGTAGGCTGTTTCTCTGGCTGCAAAGAAAAAAGACTGATAAGGACTTAGACTTTGAAGGTGAGAAGGTGTCCCATACTCCTCCAAGAGAAGAAAGGAACAAAGGTGGTAGTCTTCGCAGAGAGATCCGAAACGTTCTAGATCTAAAAGTATGGAGATGCCTGAAGAAAGGAGGGTTAAAAGAGACAAGTCTGGTCCCTCATCCTCTCATTCAAGAGCTGGTTCTGCTCCACCACCAGCACCTCATACTCCCTTCAGAGATTCCTCATCTAAGAAAATCTGCTCATTGATGACTCAGTCAACAAAGAAATTACCGTTTATGGCCTTCGTTTCCATAAAATCAGGCGCTCCGTCGATGGTCCCGTCAAGACATTGCCGGCTTCATCGCCGAAGACTGAAGTGGTGGTGTCACTGTGGTCTACTGTTGTAAGACTGTCTCCGTCGACGTTCCAGCTAGTCACCTCACCATCAATGGGTCTTTTTCCAACTGCCGCTGACAGTTTTACTGTCTGACATCTGCTATTCCATCAAGCATGTCGGCGAGGGTAAATAACGTTGTGCCATCAACAATGATACCATCTCTCCTACAGGACTTTAAAAAAAATATCCCCATTGCCTCCTACTCACTTCTTGGATTTCCATTAATGAGAAGGATGGTCCTTATGGCTCTGCATACAGCCCCTCAGCTCAGTCAAGTGCCAGGATTCAGAGGAGGATAAGGTGCTAGATGATCTATCTACTTATTTAGAGGGTGAATATTCCTTCTCTGGGGCAGGGTGTCCCAGTGCTCAACGCTTGGACACATTTCAAGAGTAGTATCCATATGTATAACAAGAGGATCGTGCACAGGAGCCTTTCATCATTATTCCTATTCTATTGGTCTCCGACCTTCGTATGATGTTGCACGACTACTATAAGCGTTTTCCTGAGGTGAACTCTGCTCCACAACCACCACCTGTTATTCCTGCACCTCTGCCTCTACTTCAAAGAACAAAAAATGTTCTGCCACCTTCGGAAATCCCTGTCCAGGTGCAGGACAGTGATGATCAGCTCCTATATAAAGGGAAGCCGCAGTTTGATCCGGATGTCCATGATGAATGTGACGATTATGTAGCTCCTACTCTGCCCTTACATACTCCGCCTATCGCGACTCTCCACCTGCAGATATTGGCAGCTTTCACCATCTCTCGTAACATGCTTCGATCTCCCTATGCCTGCTAGGCGGACAGAGTGTTTCTTGTATGAAACCTCAAACGCAACACTCCACTCTGGCCATACCCTTTGTGGACTACTTATGGCAGGAGGGCCTGAAGTTTATGAAAACGCCAGCCTCTATTCCTGCAGTGGTTCTAAAACTAGATAAAAAGTACAGGGCACCTGAGGACCCTCCTGCATGCCGTATTGGTTATCCTTTCCCTGATTCAGTTATTATGCAGGCTGATCAAAAGATGTAAAAAAAACTACTTCTCCATGTGCAGTTTCACCAGACAAGGAAGGCTGCCGGCATGGTAACATCAGCAAAAGGTTCTCCGCTTTGTCAGCCCCCACCATCAGAGCCTCCAACGCCATGGCTATCATTGAGAGATATGACCGACAGATGTGGTCTGACATCTCTTCCTTGTTGGAGTATCTTCCAGAGGACAAGGAGGCAAAGGATGTTCTATCGTAGGGGGAGAGGACCTCTTCCGAGATCATTGATGTGGCGCTAGACCTTTTATAGACTGCCTTCAGACAGATGGTGGGAGCGGCGATGTTGAAGCGGCAGGGGTGGCTAAAGGCTACTGCATTTCACCCAGAGGTTCAAGCCAAGGTGTTGGTTATGCCATTTGACTGTGAATTCCTGTTTGGCAATCATGTGGATGACGCTCTGCATTCGATAAAGTCAGACACTGACGCGGCTAAATTGCTGATGAATTTGCAGAGAAAGTAGTTTTCTTCTTTTCGGGGAAGAGGTAGCGGTCAATAGCTCTCTCGACCTCAACTCTAGTAGCCATTTCAACCCCATTACCAGCAGGGATTTCGATCACAGTACTCTACACAGCCCTTTTGTCTAATGATGGATTTAGGCCCAGATCTCTGTACTAGGGTGAATGTATGACATTGTTCTGCATTCTGTCCATCAACTGTTGTTTTTGCATTTGTCACCCCGAGTGGGATGGGTATGCTCAGACGTGAGTCCCATGCTCTCCACACCACTGGAGTCAAGCTATCCTGTCTGAAGGCGGCTGATAGCCAGAAACCAGTCCTAGGATGCTTGATTCCGGTCCAGGAAAGACATGGCTTGGCAGTTCGGGCTGGACTGTTCCCATGAGGCACAGGGTCAAGGCTGATTTGCATATGGCCATGTCTGATCTGGGGTGGTGTGGAGTGCAAAAAAAACGATGGATTTAGGCCCAGATCTCTGTACTGGGGTGAATGTATGACATTGTTCTGCTTTCTGTCCAACTGTTGTTTTTACACTAGAGCACCGGCACGTCGTCGCCCAGTGTCAGGAGGAAGAGCTCATGATGCCAACAAGAGGCAATGAGGATTCACAGGCCCCTGCTACTGTAGTCCCACTTCAATTGTGCCGGAGTGCTCCAAATTCTTCAATCAATAGAAGCTCATATCTTCTGAAAAATGGGTGTAAGACTTATTCTGCCATGGTCACACTGTGGAATGTGTTCAACAGCCTCCAGATTTCCCTCTGCGAAGATCTTCTTGTCATCTGGCAGCTCTCAAGAGGGATATCAGATTGCTCCTCTCCGTCAATCGAAGAAGTGCCAAGCAGTCAGCACAATTTAGGGTTCTACTCTAATTTCTTTTTAAGAAAGAAAAAGACCGGAAAATGGAAGCAAATAATGGACCTTAGGTTGCTGAACATGTTCATCAAAAGTTGTCCTTTCAGGCTGTTGTCACTCAAGGAGATTTTGCTTTTCATGGATATGTAGGATTATGCCTTTCCTCGATCTTCTGGATGCATACTTACATATTCCTATACATCCGACGCATCAACACTTTCTCAGGCTCGAGGTGGCAGGGTGCCATTACCAGTTCAAGGTGCTAACAATCGGGTTAAAGTCTGCTCCCATTGATCCTGTCACCAGGTATTCCCTTTTCTAGACGACTGGTTGGTCAAGACTCCATCCTTCCAGGCCGCCAGAAGATCTACGTACGCCTGTGTTAGACTCTCTCACTCAGTATCTCCATCTCAGCAAGGAAAAGTACTCTCTCATTACTTCCAAGTCACTAGTATTCCTAGGAGCAACTCTGGATACCACGCTTTCAAAGGCCTTCCCCCCGAAAGGAAGGATTTCACGCCTCCTAAACACAGTACAATCCCTAGCTGCCCAAAAATGTGTTTCAGTACGGACATTCAAATTAATGCTAGGGATGATGTCATTCTGCATCCTACTCATCCCACACGGTCACCTATGGATGAAACCCCTTCAGAATCAGCTTTGTGCTCAATGGATTCAATCTTGGGGCCTAGTCAAAGACATTGTTTTAATCACCCCAGAGAGGACCTCAGTGAAGTCCTGGTGGACAGCAGACAACCTTTCTCAAGGTCTATCCTTCCTTACGATAAAACCGAAGTTGACGATGACGTCTGACAATTCCATGGACTGGTGGGGAGCCCATCTACAGAAGTTAGATTCATGGAAAGTGGTCAGCTCTGGAAGCACAGCGTCACATAAATCTGTTGGAACTAAATACAGTTTTTCTTGGCCTCCAGGCCTTATTGTAAAGGATCATGAAATCTTCAAACCTCATTCACACGAACACCACCACCACCATGTTCTATCTGCTGAAACAAGGTGGGACAAGATCTCATGCCCTCTCAGTCCTGGCTCAGCAGATCTGGGAATGACTGATAGCCCATGAGATATCAATATTAGTTCAGCATGTACCAGGAGTCTAGAACGAATGTGCAGACTCCCTCAGCAGAAACACCAAACAATGTCACGAGTGGGAGCTAAACGAGGATCAGCTGCAAAGAGTTTTTCGACGTTGGGGTTTTCCAACATTAGATCTGTTTGCTACATCTCAACAAAAAATGCAGGGTCTACGGCGGCAGATTTCCTCAGCCGAGCTCTCTAGCCAATTTCCCTTGGAGAGAACATTTGCTTGTGCATTCCCTCCATTACCTCTCATTCCAAAGGTTCTGCAGAAGATCAAACTGGAGCCTTGCTGAATCATCCTCATCGCCCTGGCGTGGGTGTGGCAGTACTGGTTCACAGAGCGGTATTGCCTATCAGGGTCCTCCAATTCTGTTCCAGCCAAAGGAGAATCTCCTCTCCATGAACCTGGGCCAAGCGGTTCATCCACAAATCACACGTTTCACTTGTCTGCTTGGCTCCTCATCACACGGAATTCAGAGAGCTGGCAATTTCTGAAAGCCTGAGCTCCTCCTACGATCAAGGGCTACTTGGGCAAATGGAAAAGATTTTGCTCATCGTGTGTCGTGAACTTGGCGGCAATATCCAGATACAGATGGCGTTTTTGTCATTTGTCTTTGTGGTCTAACAGGCTGGTGTAGTAGTTAATAAAGGGACTCTTCAGGGCCTGCCCTCCGATAAGACCTCCTCCAGTGCTATGGCAACTAAACCTTGTCCTGTCACAGCTTATGAGGCCACCCTTTGAACCAATTCACAAAAGCGATTTAAAGTATCTGTCCTTGAAAGTGGATTTCCTGTTTGCTATCACATCAGCTAGACACATTTGTGAAATTCAGGGCTTTACAACAACAGAGCCTTACCTGCACTTTCATCAGGATAGAGTAATTCTTCGTACCAATCCTTTTATTCCTAAAGTTCCTTATGTTTCATCTAAATGAGCCAGTGATTTTGGCCCTCCGTCTATCATGCTCCATCTTCGCCAGCTGAAAGAGCCCACCATTCACTGCACATTAAACAATGTTTAGAGTTCTACTTGCAAAGGACTGTCTTTCTTAAAATCCACTCAGTTGCTCATTGCCTTCTCTGCCCCCAGGAAGTGTTAGGCTTTGACGCAGACATTGATTTCTCGCTGGGTTTCATCAACTATACTCTTCTGTCATGAGGGCTGGCCACCCTCTGGCTACCAAGGTCACAGCTCCATTCCACACACAAGGTGGCAGCTTCCTCTGCCCTATTCGTAGGAGTGTCCTTGCCTGACATCTGCAGAGCGCCGAATGGACAAACGTCCATACCTTCACAAAGCATTGCTGCCTGGATGCATGGCAGAAGGCGGACGTAGCGGTTGGGCAAGCTGCTCTGCGACGTCTGTTCGCATAAGCTATTTCTGCATGTACTATTGTTTTGTGATCAGCAATGAATATCTTTCGAACACCTTCTGATTTAAGTATTTATACTAGAGTTTATAATGCCTGTTATTTATGATTATTATTTGTATTCTTCTTTGGGTCACATGGTAGGATGGTTCATCTTACCCGCCGCTGCTGACCCTTTCTTAACTGCTTACTATTCTGATTTAAGCATGTGAATTTATAAAAGATACAATACTGGACAAAAAACAAGTTACTTACCTGTACACTGTGGTTGTCCTGTATTGATATCTTTTCTAGATTCACATCTGGCCCACACTCCTCCCCTTTTAGGTTCACCTTCCATCACTCTCTTGTTCCTCTGATTGTACTCGTGCTTGAATTCTGAGGTATTGTGGCCCTGCAGGGGATGGATATTCTATGGTCTATGCTCTGATTGGCTGAAGTCTGGATATTTTAAAACGTAGATAATAGGTTGCTAAAGGCTATATAATTTCATTGGCGGTTGAATGTTAAATTTTAATACTGCTATTTTATTGTTACCGTGGGACTCCCCTCATGACGATGTGGAAGATTGAAGCATGTGAATCTACAAAAGATATCAATACTGGGAAACCATAGTGTACAGGTAAGTGACTTGTTTTTTCCCTTGCAATCCACATAGCATTTAAAAGGGTGTTCTTGTAGATCATGGCAAGATATTCCTGCACCTTATAAGGAGAGGAAGATCGATGTTGTGGGCACAACTGGAGCTGTAGTTGTAAGAGCTAGCCAACTCATTTGGCCTGCTCTCCAGGTATGATGGAATCAATTGGAGCAAATTGAAGAGTTTATCAAGCATCTTCTCATTGCTTACGAAATACGAGAGAAACAAATTGTCTAAGAGGGCAAAACAATTTCTAATAATAACATCCAGTACATACTCAACAGTATTGCATCCTACTGTGAGACCTTGCCCCCCAATCCCCACTGTTCTTGGTTTAGAGTGCTGGGCTTTCGCCTGAGGTTCAGCAACTTCTCATTGGCTTGCCCTTTGATGGTTATTATCTCTTTCAGCCACAAATCATCTACATGCTAGAGAAAATTAAACTGACATGGACATTGCAAAGGTAATGGGAGTGGTCCAAAATCAGCAGCACAAGTCTTGGTTTGGCATCAACAGTTACAGGATGCAGCAAAAATTGCAGGCAACCCACAGTGTCCACATTACAAGACCCAGCATCATCTTCAGAAAGGTTAGTTGTCTAACCGCTGCTATGAGGCCAAAGGCAACCAAAACAAAGGCACCTCGCCTCTAAGCAGTAATCTTCCACACATTTCCTCAAATCATTCAACACCTGTCGGGGAAATGCATCATGTTCTGTAGTAGGGGATCTCCCTGTATAGTCATAATCTTGTGGGAGGTTGCTCAGGGCAAATGGGGAAGTAGGTTAGGAGACAGGGTGCACGGCCAGAGGCACTCAGGCGGCTGTGTGCAGGGTGCTTTTGAGCCGTCGGGCGCTCAATGTTATTCAGTGGGAAAGGTAGAAAGGTAACAAAGGCTGCAGGCTCGGGACGGTGATTCTTCAGGTGCGACCACCACTTTGGGAGGTAAGTTGGGATCTTGGAGAAGAGGTAGGTACCCCAAAGGAAGGCACAGGGAGCCGCAGGGCGCCGGGTGCAGGGTGTCTTTGGGCGTCGGGAAATCTTAGCCTCGGCTGGTCGCGGTTGGAGGGGTCCCTGGTTCTGAGGCTGCAGGCGTCGTCTGGTTAGTCGTGAAGGGTCTTTGGACACTGGACTTCGGGTCAGTCACCGGAGGGATGTCCTCGTGGTCTTGGATCACTCGGGCACGGGCCGGGCTCGGCGGGTGCAGAGTGGGTTGACCTGGAGCTTCCTGGCTGGCACCAGGGGTATGGTTGTTGAGCAGAGCCTCTGCTTATGGGAGTCCCAGTCTTTAAGAGGGTCAAGGCAGGCAGGTCCTCCGGGTGTCCCAAGGTTGCTGTCCGCAGGAGTCACCGGGATTAAGCAAGAGCAGGTTCCAGGATCGACCAGCCGGTAGGGCTTGGAGACAAGTCAGTTGGTGTCGTCCTGTTAGCAGCTGCACAGCTGTTCTTCTTCTTGATCTTCTTTTCTTATCGGTATCTGAGGAAGGAAGGTTCAGGGTGCCCCTAAATACTAAATCTAGGGGCGTTACAGGTAGGGCAAGGGCAGGGACCAATAGGTCCCTGTCCTGCGTGGGTACACCCCTTAGCCTGCTCCTCTCCTGTGGGAGGGGGGCAGGAGCCTAGCTGTGATTGGGCAGGGCTTCCCATCTTCAATATGGCCGGAGCCCGGGGTTGTGCTTCACCTCTCCTCTCCCACCTGAGGGGTGGGGTTGGCACAGGCTGGCACACCCCCCTACCTGACATAGGGTTTCCAGACAGTCTTCCCGCCAGAGTGGGGGTTAGAACTGGTGGGGGCCAGTTGAGTACAGCAATGGTCTGGAGAAGCTCACAGAGGCGGCATGCCTTTGAAGCTTCCCCCTGCCCATCCTGGGGGAGGAGACCTAGCACCTCGCCCAGGATGTGCATTGTTGCAGGCCCAGGAGAGCGGGGGCTCTCCACCCAGGAGTCAAGCAACATGTCTGCTGTGTGACAGCCTTGGCAGCCACTCAGACCAGATGTGGATTGTAGGTTAGGTTTTCAGGGGGCATCTCTAAGGTGGGTTTAATGTGCTGAGACGTTTGGTACCAAACTTGTCAGTCTTAAGTGTAGCCATTATGGTGCTGTGGAGTTCGTAATGACAACCTCCCAGCACCATATACTCTTAATGACATCACTGCACTTACAGTGCTCAGGAATGGCCCTGGGTACTGTAGGGACACAGGGCTCATGCACCTGTGCCCACACCTGGCATAGGGCACCCAGCTAGAGGGGTGATTGAGGTATGTCATGGCAGTGGGTCTTGTGGGCATGACACACAGGGATGTGTGCCATGTCGACTCTTTGTTTAGTTCTGTACTTAGACACTCAACCTGCAAAGGCAGTGTCTGTGTGTCAGGGTACAGGGCCCCTAAGGATGGCACAATAAGTGCTGCAGCCCTTAGGGGTCTTCTCTGGTCACCATGCCCTGGGTACCTAGAGTACTATTTACTTCGGGCTGACAGGTGGCCAGAGATGCCATTTGGGTTTTAGGTTAAGTACAGTTTTAGGGAAGGAACACAGGTACTGGGTACCTGGTTGGCAGGAGCCCAGGGCACACTCGGTCATAGCACATCCGGTCAAAGCACATCAGCAGTTCAGCAAAAAGTGGGGGCATACCAATGCATGAAAGATGGCACTTTCTCACAAGCTGCCCTGGCTGTCTGGCCTAGTATTCAGGAGAATTACTGACAACAGCCATATATTTATTAAAACATATAAAATAATTCAAAAATTGAAATAAACAATATTTACACAATTATGCAGAAAATGTTACAATTGATATATACAGATATTCAGATGGCTAACCTTAACATATTTTTAGTACAAGGTATTTCCTATAAAAAAACTAACCTATCAATCACATTTTACCATATTTATTTTCTGCGTACCTATTTGGGCCTACGGCAAGGTCAATAACTGGTGTCAGATCCTTATCACCAAACCACGACCTCCTGAAAGGAGTGCACACGCGCAGAGTGCCCGTTTACAGTGGGTGCACACCTCCTCCCCGGTTACCCCCGTACGCCCTATTAACCACGCCCTTCTGTCGAAGTGCGCATGCGCAGAGGGCCCGCTTACAGTGAGGGTACTTTGGCCCCCCGGTTATCCCCGTACGCTCCATTAACTCCATTAAAGGCGGCCCTTGCATCTCTGACCACTTGTCCCTCCCTTTGGGCGACCCCATTCGAGAATGGCGCCTCCCCCTAAGGACCTTAAATTAACTGCTCACCAATCATGACCTTACCGCCTGACCAAGGAATAACAATAAATACGACGATTGATGACCTGAAAACGGGAACAAAACGTATTAGTCAGACACTCTTGTCATCCATAAATATTTTGTGATAAAATTGTGAAAACTTTAATAACACACAATAACAATCATCTGCTTCAGGGGATGGTGGGTGGGGAAAATAATTACAGCCTTCAAGAGGCTGGAAGGGCAGGACGTGGCGCGCAGGAGTCAGAGGCAGACCTCACGCTCCACGGCCTTTTAACCTTTCCACGGCCAGGCCGGATCTAACCGGCCTGGCCTTTGTTCCCTTCGTGACCCGGAAGTGACTCAATCACTTCCAGGTCACCAGGGGACCCAGGGTGAGTGGGGGCCGGTGCGCCCTGCCATAAGTGCGGCGGGGCCGATGTTTGCCCCATCTTTCCATATGGCCAGGGACTGCCGGAGGACCCCCACCTTTCCGTTAACCAACATTATTAACAGAACTTTTTCGATCCTTTTTGATCATCTTTCGAAGTCTCTCGACTCCGACGGTGCCGGTAGGGATGCCCGGGTTCAAACCCTGCGTCGATTGTAGCCGACTGATGTCGGTTACCGACCCCCATCGCCGGTGCCTTCATTGTCTGGGCCTCGACCACGACGACAAGTCCTGCTCAGACTGCCGGGCCCTGACGTCCAACGCTAGGCGGGAGCGGTCCCGCAAGCGACTCGAGCTCCGCCAGTCAGCCCCGTGCCGCTCGAGGTCCCGTTTCCGGAAGGAGGTCTAGGGACCGGTCGCGGGGCCGGAGTCACCACAGTTCTGGGAGTAGTCATCAGTCTTCGGGCTCGAAGTCCTCCGGTAAGAGGCACAAGAAGTCAGAGGCTGCATCGCTCTTCTGACTCCCCTGATGCTTGCGAGACGCCCACGCCGCAGGCGTCGCGGCCTGCTCCATACCCGCCGGTCCCTGTGCAGAACGCGACGCCGGAGGAGATCGAGGCCTTCCTCATGGCCATGAGGTCGCTCTCTCCTCCGTCTGGTTCCGCGGCGCCTTCGGGGCAAGCGGCCCGACTGGGTTCCCATGCGGGCCGGGTGCTAAGGCCCCGGCGCTGTCTGGTACTTCGGCCCCGGTGCCGTCTGCGACTTTGGTCCCGGCGCCGCAGGGTCCCGTTGGATCCGGGTCGTCGCCGGTCGACCTTACGACCTCGCCGACGCCGGCCCCCAGGGTGTTGCCTCTGGCGCCGTCCCAGGACTACGTTGACCCCGGTCCTACCCTCGATTCGGGTCTGGTGCCGCTAGGAGATTCTTTCTTCTACGACCCAGCCCCATCCTTTGACCCTGGATATCAGGAGATGGGTGGTGAGGAGGATTGGGAGGGGTCCGAAGACCCTCTGGCACGTGAGTGCCAGTCTTCTCAGGACTGGGCAGGTGAGCTAGGGGATGCCAGTGGTCTGGACACCTCCCCAGACACTGGTTTTGTCTCCCCTCCTACCGTGGCTACGGAGGAGGGGGCTGCCTAAAGTGTGGTGCTGACGCGGGCTGCCAAGGCTTTGGGCCTTGTGCTCCCCGTCGTTGCCGTGAGGACTAACCTCACTGAGGTCCTTAAACCGCAGGCAAGCTCGGCTGAGCCTCTGCTGCTGTTTAGTGAGGCCTTGTCAGGCATTCTTCTGGGCACTTGGTCCAAGCCCGCTACAGGTTCGCCTGTAGATAGAAACGTGGCCAGCCGCCACCGCCCGGCTCCGGGCGACCCTTGCTTCCTGTCCACCCACCCCACCCCCGAGAGCCTGGTCATCCAGGCCTCTAACTCCCAGACTGCATTCCCGACGGCTCCCCTCGATCGGGAATCCAAGAGGTACGAACAGTATGGTAAAAGATGTTCTCCTCAATTAGTTTGGGGTTGCGGTCAGTCAACACCGCGTGCCTCTTGGGCTGTTCAACCCACTCTCTGTGGGACACTGTAGCGGATGTGCTGCCACAATGTCCGGAGGGTGTCCGGACTAAACTCGCCCAAGCCCTTGTGGAGGGTCGAGATGTGGCACGGTATTCCATCCGGTGTGGGCTGGATACCATGGACTCGCTGGGCAGAGCGATGGCAATGACGATGGCGATTCGTCGCCACGCCTGGCTGAGGTCCGCCAACTTTTCGGCTGATGTCCAAAACACCCTTATGGACATGCCGTTTGATGGCCGTCGCCTCTTTGGCGACAAGGCTGACAGTGCGCTTGAGCGCTTTAAGGACTCCAGGGCTAGGGCCTAGTCCTTGGGCCTCTCGGCCCGCGCCAGCAAGCTTTTGCCATTCGCTCCTTTTGTGGCCAAGGAAGGGACGCCCTCACACGTCCTGCCAGCCACGGACCGCAGACTAACATCCAGCACAGTGGCGGACATGGTAACGGCCGTGGCGGCAGTCGGGGACAACGGCGAGGTCAGTCCACACCTACCCCTGCAGCATCCACCTCAAAACCCTCCTAGTCAGAGCTTTCAGGCCCATGTGATGCCAGTGGGGGGCAGGGTTCGCCATCACCTCCTCCACTGGCGCACTGTCACATCGGACAGGTGGGTGCTGCAAATCGTCCGAAGGGGCTACTCCCTCCCCTTCGAGGCGACCCCTCCAGCCATGTCACCGCAGTACCACCCCGTGTCGGTGAATTACTTGAGTCTTCTGCAAGAGGAAGTTACGGCCCTCCTGGCCAAGGGGGCCATCGAGCGCGTTCCTGGGCCAGAAGTAGGGTGTGGTTGTTACTCCCACTACTTTCTGGTTCCCAAGAAGGGCAAAGGGGGCCTACGCACTATCTTGGACCTGCGGAACGTCAACAGCTTCCTCCGGAAGGAGAAGTTCAAGATGCTGACATTGGCTCAGGTCTTAGCTGCCCTAGACCCTGGAGACTGGATGGTAGCGTTGGACTTGCAGGACGCTTATTTTCATATCCCCTTCATGCCAGCCCACCGGCGTTACCTCCGGTTCACGGTAGGCCACAAGCACTTTCAATTTACCGTGCTCCCCTTCGGCCTTACCAGCGCCCCACGGGTGTTCACGAAAGTGATGGCGGCGGTCGCAGCTCATCTGCGCAGGTTAGGGCTTTCAGTCTTCCCCTACCTCGACGACTGGTTGTTGAAGGCAGGCTCGTACCAGACAGTCGTCAGCCACCTTCAGACTACCGCCGACCTCCTGCACCTGCTGGGGTTCTCCATCAATGTGCCACACCTGTGTCCCTCTCAGAAGCTCCTCTTCATCGGAGCGGTTCTAGACTCGGCGCAGTTTCGGGTTTTTCCTCCCGAACAGCGGGTTCGGGATATTCAGGCTCTGATTCCGAACTTTCAGCCGTTATCCCGAGTCTCGGTTAGGTTGACGCTGCGGCGTCTGGGGCTGATGGCGCTCTGCATCCTTCTGGTGCATGACGCCAGGTGGCGGATGCGGGCTCTGCAGTGGGACCTGAAGTTTCAGTGGGCCCATCATCAGGGCAATTTGTCCGACCATGTCTTGATCTCGGAGGGCACTGCAAGACAGTTGCGGTGGTGGCTCACGGACCGCGATTGGGTCAGCGGCAGATCCCTCTCCCTACCCCAACCCGAGCACATAGTTGTGACGGACGTGTCCCTCCAGGGTTGGGGGGGCCACATGGGAGAGGCGGCGATCAGAGGCCTCTGGTTGCCGGCGGAGTCCCGGCTCCACATCAACCTTTTGGAGCTGCGGGCGATCGGGCTTGCACTGAAGGCATTCCTCCCCTCTGTCTGGGGTAGTGTAGTGCAGGTGTTCACGGACAACCCCAACGCCATGTGGTACTGCAACAAACAGGGCGGGATGGAGTCGTGGACCCTATGCCAGGAAGCTCTGCGCCTCTGGCAGTGGCTGGAACATCAGGGCGTGACCCTGGTGGTTCAACACCTGGCAGGTTCCCTGAACGCCAGGGCGGACGAACTCAGCCGTCGGTGCATGATGGATCACAAATGGCGTCTGAACTCTAACGTGGCGCGAGGCCTCTTTCAGCAGTAGGGAGATCCTTGGTTAGATCTATTCGCCACAGAAGAGAACGCGCAATATCATCAGTTCTGCGCGTTGGAATTTCCAAGGCGGCACTCGCTCAGAGACTCTTTTCGTCGCGAGTGGAGCTGCGGTCTGTTGTACGCCTTTCCGCCTATACCACTTCTGCCCAAAGTGCTGAAGATCAGATGCGACCGGGCCCAAGTTATTCTTGTGGCTCCGGACTGGGCACGAAGATACTGGTATTCTGAGCTACTCAGCATGTCTGTCGATCCCCCGATTCGTCTGCCTCTTCAGGAGGACCTTCTGTCGCAGCAGCAGGGGACGGTCCTCCACCCGAACCTGTCCAGTCTCCACTTACATGCATAGAGATTGAGCGGCGGCAGTTGAGGCCATTTGACTTGCCTCCTGAAGTCTGTAATGTAATTCTGGCAGCCAGGCGTCCCTCCATAAAATCGGTATACGCCTGCAGGTGAAACAAATTTGTGGCATGGTGCACAGCAAAGGCTGTGGATCCCCTTTCTGCCCTTCTTTCAGAGGTTCTCCTCTTTCTTCTCTCTCTTGCCCAGCAGGGCTCTGCTCTGGGCACTATCAAGGGCTACCTCTCCGCTATTTCCGCCTTCTTAAGGCTCCCTGATCATCCCTCTTTGTTAAAGTCCCCAGTTGTAAATAGGTTTTTGAAGGGCATCACTCATATGTTTCCTCCTGTTCCTTTCGTGATGCCTCCGTGGGACCTGAACCTTGTTCTGACCTATCTGATGTGCACTCCTTTCGAGCCACTTCATAACTGTCCTCTTCGTCTCCTTACTCTGAAGTCTGCCTACCTGGTTGCCATCACCTCTGCCAGGAGTGTGAGTGAGCTCCAGGCTCTTTCCTCTACACCTCCCTTCCTTTCTGTCCATCCGGACAAAGTTGTGTTGCGGACGCCACCCTCTTTCCTGCCCAAGGTAGTCACAGCCTTCCACATCGGGCAGTCCATCACATTGCCCACCTTCTTTCCGCCTCCGCATCCCTCGAAAGAGGAAGAGCAGCTCCACCGTCTGGACCCAAAACGTACGCTCTCATTCTATTTGGATCGCACACTCCAGTTCCGGGTGGATGACACTCTTTGTTGGTTACGTGGGCGCTAAGAAAGGTCGGGCGGTGCACAAGCAGACCATCTCTCGGTGGGTTGTGTTATGCATCAAGTTATGCTACTCTTTGGCTAAAAAGGAGCCTACTGTTGGGCTGAGGGCCCATTCCACTCGGGCCACCGCGGCTACTACTGCCCTGGGCCGGGGAGTCCCCTTGGAGGACATCTGTCAGGCAGCTACGTGGGCCTCGCTGCACACGTTTGCAAGACACTACTGCCTGGACAGCCAAGTCCGGAGAGAAGGCTTTTTCGGCCTTTCCGTTCTCCAGGACTTTCTGGTGTGATCATTGGTTCACATACCCACCACCGGGGTTGGTATTGCTGGGGTATCTATTCTAAGGTAAGGAATCTAATACTAACCTGTTTCTTTCAGATGCACAAGTTACTTACCTTCGTTAACGATATATCTGTAAGAAACAGTAGTTAGTATTAGATTCCTTACCGCCCCACCCATCCTCCCCGTTATGCGAACCGATATCTAGGGTTAAAGTCACCCCCTTTCAGGGCCCTAGTTTCATGGCACCAGTGTTGGTTTTTATCATGGCTCTGTGTTTCTGGCGCGGAAAAGCTATGTATAAGAACTAACGTCAGCGCGTGAGGGTGGGGTCTAAGTATTCCAGGGACGTCATCCCGGCGCCGACGACGGAGCCGCAGACGACGGTTGTCGCTCAAGGGTACTGCTATGCAAAAGTTTCCGAATCCAGTCTGACGCCTGGGGATATTCTAAGGTAAGGAATCTACTACTATCTACTGTTTCTTCCGGACCGGGACCTCGAGCGGCGCGGGGCTGACTGCCGGAGCTTGAGTCGCTTGGCAGTCGGAGCAGGACTTGTGGTCGGGGCCCAGACAGTTAAGGCACCGGCGATGGGGGTCGGTAACAGACATCAGTCGGCTACAATCGACGCAGGGTTTGAACCCGGGCATCCCTACCGGCACCGTCTGAGTCGAGAGACTTCGAAAGATTATCAAAAAGGATCGAAAAAGTTAGTCTCTTGTTAGTCTGCCTGCCTGCAAGCAGAAACGCCGACTTTGCAGCTGTCCACAAACCGAAAAAGAAGCTGAGAAAACCTCGCTTCTTGTCGTGGAATTAAAAAGCAGAGCCAGAGCTGACCTCCGCACCGCACTCCATCACCGCCTCTGCAGTCAGAGTCACACCAAAATAGGCGCTGGAGTGCCGCGGGATAGCCAGGACGACACTCAATATAGTTTTTCCACCCGCAGCTCGCCCACAGCTCCACAACGTCCTCTCAAGCCGCAGCACGCCAAGCCTCAACGGCCGCCCAAAAACAAGGAATGGACATTAAACTGTTGTTCCTGGCCAGCGAAAGTCCTCGTCTCTTAAACCGCGTACGCTCACCGCTTTCACTCGCCCCACAACCGCCTGCAACAAGCTTTCGCTCACACAGATAGTCAAAAATTGACTATGGGTACTACTTTTTCCGGATCGGTGTTTGCTGGTGCGGAAAAAAGAAAAAATGACGTCAGCGCGCGAGGGCGGCGGCTAAGTACTCCGGCGACGTCATCCCGGCGCCAACAACAACGCCGACGACTGACGCAGAGCCGCAGACGACGCCTACCGACGCGCAAGGGTACTGCTACGCAAAAGTTTCCGGATCCAGTCTGACGCCTGGGGATATTCTAAGGTAAGGAATCTAATACTAACTATTGTTTCTTACAGATATATCGTTACCGAAGGTAAGTAACTTGTGCTTTGGACCTACGGCAAGGTCAATAACTGGTGTCAGATCCTTATCACTAAACCACACCCTCCTGAAAGGAGTGCGCATGCGCAGAGGGGTCCGTTTACCGTGGGGTTCCACGCCCTCCCCAGTTACCCCTGTATGCCCTATTAACCACGCCCTCCTGTCGGAGTGCGCACGCGCAGAGGGCCCGTTTACCGTGGGGGCACATCTCCTCCCCGGTTACCCCGTACGGCCTATTAACCACACCCTTCTGTCGAAGTGCGCATGCGCAGAGGGCCTGCTTACCGTGAGGGTACTTTGGCCCCCTGGTTACCCCCGTACGCACCATTAACTCCATTAAAGGGGGCCCTTGCATCTCTGCGCCGTTTACTGGCGTCATTGCGCACGTGAGGGGTGGCCAACCAGCCTAGAGAAAGCGTGACTCTCCCCTCCCCCGCACGCATGTAGCCAACCGGTTGTGACTGCCCCTGGAGTTCTATGAGAGACCACTTTTCCCTCCCTTTGGGTGACCCCATTCGAGAATGGCGCCGCCCCCTAAGGACCTTAAATTAACTGCTCACCAATCATGACCTTACCGCCACAGGCAAGCGTAGTTGACAGACTATCTCTCCCCCCCCCCCCCCCCTGCCCCCCCCCCATGTCCTGCCTCAAATTCTTTTTCTAACCAAGCCCTTATATATTTCAGTCCAACTATTCACCCAACCAACTCACTGCAAGGTCATGCCATGTCCCTATGTGCACCTAACTAGGCAGGAAGCATCCCTGTGACTGCTTCACCCCCTGGTGTGAACAAATGGACGCCGTCCTTTTAGGAAATACGGTTCGTGATTTTGGCCCTCCTTCTGTCATGTTCCATCTTCGCCAGCTGAAAGAGCCCCCCATTCACTGCACATTAAACAATGTTTAGAGTTCTACTTGCAAAGGATTGTCTTTCTTAAAATCCACTAAGTTGCTCATTGCATTCTCTGCCCCCAGGAAGTGTTAGGCTTTGACACGGACATTGATTACTCGCTGGGTTTCATCAACTATACTCTTCTGTCATGAGGGCTGGCCACCCTCTGGCTACCAAGGTCACAGCTCCATTCCACACACAAGGTGGCAGCTTCCTTTGCCCTATTCATAGGAGTGTCCTTGCCTGACATCTGCAGAGCGCCGAATGGACAAACGTCCATACCTTCACAAAGCATTACTGCCTGGATGCATGGCAGAAGGCGGATGTAGCGGTTGGGCAAGCTGCTCTGCGACGTCTGTTCACATAAGCTATTTCTGCATGTACTATTGTTTTATGATCAGCAATGAATATCTTTCGAACACCTTCTGATTTAAGTATTTATACTAGAGTTTATAATGCCTATTCTTTATGACTATTATTTGTATTCTTCTTTGGGTCACATGGTAGGATGGTTCACCTTACCCGCCGCTGCTGACCCTTTCATAACTGCTTACTGTTCTGATTTAAGCATGTGAATTTATAAAAGATACAATACTGGACAAAAAACAAGTTACTTACCTGTACACTGTGGTTCTCGTGTATTGATATATTTTCTAGATTCACATCAAGCCCACCCTCCTCCCCTTCTAGCTTCACCTTCCATCACTCTCTTGTTCCTCTAATTGTACTCGTGCTTAAAATCTGAGGTATGGTGGCCCTGCAGGGGATGGTTATTCTATGGTCTATGCTCTGATTGGCTTAAGTCTGGATATTTTAAAACATAGATAATAGGTTGCTAAAAGCTATTGAATTACTATGGCAGTTGAATGTTAAATTTTAATACTGCTATTTTACTGTTAGCGTGGGACTCCAATCCAGCCCCCCCCCCGACCCCCCACCCCCATGACAATGGGGAAGATTGAAGCATGTGAATCTATAAAAGATATCAATACTGGAAAACCATAGTGTACAGGTAAGTGACTTGTTTTTTTCCCTTGCAATCCACATAGCATTTAAAGGGGTGTTCTTGTAGATCATGGCAAGATATTCCTGCACCTTATAAGGAGAGGAAGATCGATGCTGTGAGCACAACTAGAGCTGTAGTTGTAAGAGCTAGCCAACTCATTTGGCCTGCTCTCCAGGTATGATGGAATCAATTGGAGCAAATTGAAGAGTTTATCAAGCATCTTCTCATTGCTTACAAAATACGAGAGAAACAAATTGTCTAAGAGGGCAAAACAATTTCTAATGCGAACATCCAGTACATACTCAACAGTATTGCATCCTACTGTGAGACCTTGCCCCGCCTATCCCCACTGTTCTTGGTTTAGCGTGCTGGGCTTTCACCTGAGGTTCAGCAACTTCTCATTGGCTTGCCCTTTGATGGTTATCATCTCTTCCAGCCACAAATCCTCTACATGCTAGAGAAAATTAAACTGACATGGACATTGCAAAGGTAATGGGAGTGGTCCAAAATCAGCAGCAGAAGTCTTGGTTTGCCATCAACAGTTACAGGCTGCAGCAAAAACTACAGGCAGCCCACAGTGTCCACATTACAAGACTCCGCATCATCTTCAGAAAGGTTAGTTGTGTAACCGCTGCTGTGAGGCCAAAGGCAACCAAAAACAAAGGCACCTCGCCTCTAAGCAGTAATCTTCCACACATTTCCTCAAATCATTCAACACCTGTCGGGGAAATGCATCAGGTTCTGTAGTAGGGGATCTCTGTGTATAGTCGTAATCTTGTGGGACCTGGGCTCCTGGTCACTTGCTCAGATCAAATGGGAAGTAGGTTAGGACACAGAGTGCACGGCCAGAGGCACTCGGGCGGCTGGGTGCAGGGTGCTTTTGAGCAGTCGGGCGCTCAGTGTTATTCAGTGGGAAAGGTAAAAAGGGAACAAAGACTGCAGGCTCGGGGACGGTGATTCTTCAGGTGCGACCACCACTTTGGGAGGTACTTTGAGATCTTGGAGAAGAGGTAGGTACCCCAAAGGAAGGCACAGGGAGCCGCAGGGCGCCGGGTGCAGGGGTGTATTTGGGCATTGGGAAATCTTACCCTTGGCTGGTCGCGGTTGGAGGGGGTCCCTGGTTCTGAGGCTGCAGGAGTCGTCTGGTTAGTCGTGGAGGGTCTTTGGACACTGGACTTCGGGTCCCGGTTGCCGGAGGGATGTCCTCGTGGTCTTGGATCCCTCAGGCCGGACTTGGCGGGTGTCAGAGTGGGTTGGTCTGGAGCTTCCTGGCTGGCACCAGGGGTATGGTTGTTGAGAAGAGCCTCTGCTTATGGGAGTCCCAGTCTTTAAGAGGGTCAAGGCAGGCAGGTCCTCCGGGTGTCCCAAGGTTGCTGTCCGCAGGAGTCGCCGGGATTAAGCAGGAGCAGGTTCCAGGATCGACCAGCCTGTAGGGCTGGGGACAAGTCAGTTGGTGTCGTCCTGTTGGCAGCTGCACTGCTGGTCCTCTTCTTCTTGATCTTCTTTTCTTATCGGTATCTGAGGAAGGAAGGTTCAGGGTGCCCCTAAATACTAAATTTAGGGGCGTTACTGGTAGGGCAAGGGCAGGGACCAATAGGTCTCTGTCCTGGGGTGGGTACAACTCTTAGCCTGTTCCTCTCCTGTGGGAGGGGGGCAGGAGCCTAGCTGTGATTGGGCAGGGCTCCCCATCTTCAATATGGCCGGAGCCCGGGGTTGTGCTTCACCTCTCCTCTCCCACCTGAGGGGTGGGGTTGGCACAGGCTGGCACCCCCCCTTCCTGACGTAGGGTTTCCAGCTAGTCTTCCCGCCAGACTGGGGGTTAGAACAGGTGTTGAGTACAGCAATGGTCTGGAGAAGCTCACAGAGGCGGCATGCCTTTGAAGCTTCCCCCTGCCCATCCTGGGGGAGGAGACCTAGCACCTCGCCCAGGCTGTGCATTGTTGCAGGCCCAGGAGAGCGGGGGCTCTCCACCCAGGGGTCCAGCAACATGTCTGCTGTGTGACAGCCTTGGCAGCCACTCAGACCAGATGTGGATTGTAGGTTAGGTTTTCAGGGGGCAGCTCGAAGGTGGGTTTAATGTGCTGAGAAGTTTGGTACCAAACTTGTCAGTCTTCAGTGTAGCCATTATGGTGCTGTGGAGTACGTAATGACAACCTCTCGGCACCATATACTCTTAATTGCATCACTGCACTTACAGTGCTCAGGAATGGCCCTGGGTATTGTAGGGGCACAGGGCCCATTCACCTGTACCCACACCCGGCATAGGGCACCCAGCTAGAGGGGTGACTGAGGTATGTCAGGGCAGTGGGTCTTGTGGGCATGACAGACAGGGATGTGTGCCATGTCGACTCTTTGTTTAGTTCTGTACTTAGACACTGAACCTGCAAAGGCGGTGTCTGTGTGTCAGGGTACAGGGCCCCTAAGGGTGGCACAATAAGTGCTGCAGCCCTTAGGGGTCTTCTCTGGTCACCATGCCCTGGGTACCTAGAGTACTATTTACTAGGGGCTGACAGGTGGCCAGAGATGCCAATTGGGTTTTAGGTTCAGGACAGTTTTAGGTAAGGAACACAGGCACGGGGTACCTGGTTGGCGGGAGCCCAGGGCACACTCAGTCAAAGCACATCAGCAGTTCAGCAAAAAGTGGGGGCATACCAATGCATGAAAGATGGCACTTTCTCACAAGCTGCCCTGGCTGTCTGGCCCAGTATTCTGGAGAAGTACCAACACCCATATATTAATTGGGTTAGAGTAGAAGCACTGAGGGATACAGGTGCAAGTGTCCCTATGGTGACTGAGAAACCAATATCCCCAGAGCAGTATTTAATTGGAGAGACCTATCCAGTCATTCATCAGTGCAGATAACCAGACTAAGGTTAATCCGATGGCTATGGTTTCCTTAGAATGGGGAGGAGTTACTCGCCAAAAAAAGGTGGACGTGCCCTCTACGATTCCTGTTGCATTTCTGCTATGGAATAATCTGAAGTACTCCGCATGGACTGAAGTAGAGCTCAAATCCCATGCAGCCATGCTGGGAATACCTGAATGGGTGTGTCTACAAACCAGAGTACAAAGCAAAGCCCAGGGTGAAAAAGGAGTTGTAGTCTAGAATAATGGTCCAACCTTCTAATAGAAAAAGTTAGGAGTCTCGGAAACCAACTTTTGAACAGCCACAAGCTCAGGTACCTTCTCCTTAAGGTCAAGTACCTGTCAGTCCCAGAGGGAACTGAGTCCCAGGAGCTTGGGCTTTAGGCAGCAGAGCTCCTAGGCCCAGGGGGGCCCTCCAGGGAAGAGCTGTGCCAGGGATAGAAAACGTATCCCTCTCAAGAGCCTGAGACCGCAAGCTACTTCATAGGAAAACGGCGATATCAGTGGGTCCCACATAACCGATTGGGAGAAGGGACTCCTCTATAATGAGGCCAGAGACCCCAAACCTGGTGTCACTAAGAGTGGTAGTGCCTCAGCAGTAAAGAGAGTTCTTACTCGACCACAACATCCCCTTAGCTGGGCAACTTGGCCAGACAAAGACCTGGAGTAGGTTAGTTACCCACTTCTACTGCCAAGGTATGTCCCAGAAGGTGAAGGAGTTTTGCAACTCATGTTACCTGTCAAGCCAGCGGCAAGACAGGTAACCACCCAAAGGCCCCCTTAATTCCACTTCCAGTGGTTGGGGTTCCCTTCGAAAGGTATTGATTGACATAGTCTGTCCCCTTGACCCTCCAACAGTATCACGAGACAGATTTATACTGGTGGTAGTGGATCATGTCACCAGGTATCCTGAGTCAATTCCCCCAAGGTCTGTCACTGCTCCTGCAGTTGCCAGGCCCCTCATCACTATTTTTACTAGATTGGGCTTTCCTACGGATGTAGTATGGGACAGAGGTACAAACTTCATGTCTAGCTGCCTAAAATTCATGTGGGATGAGTGTGGGGTGACATACAGGTTTACCATCCCATATCACCCATAAACCTATGGTCTAGTTGAGAGATTCAACAAGGGTATGATCATGGTACTCCCTTTAAAGCTCAAAAGGAGATGGGATATCCTTTTGCCATACCTGTTTTTGCCTACAGAGAAGTGCCACAGAACAGAAGGAAGTGGGCTTTAGTTCTTTTGAACTTCTATTTGGGCATCTTGTGAGGGGACCACTATGTCTATTGAAGGAAGATTGGGAGAGACCTCTCAAAGAGCCTAAGCAAGACATTGTGGAAAATGTGCTTCGCCTATGTTTGAGGATGGCTGAATACATGGGTAAAGCAACCAAAAACTGAGGAAAGCCAAGAGCTGCAGAAGCTCTAGTATGACCAAAAGGCTGCACTGGTAGAGTTCCAACCAGGGCAGAAGGTATGGGCTTTGGAGCCTCTGGAACAGAGGGCCCTCTAGGACAAGTGGAGTGGTCCCTACCTGATCCGTGAGAAGAAAGGATAGGTCACCTATCTGGTTGACCTAGACACTTGCACAAGCTCTCACAGCGTCATCCATGTCAACCGCCAGAATCCTTTCTATGATGGAGCCATCTGGCATGGCGATGGTCACTAAGGATCAGGAAGCAGAGAATTAACCTCTTTTCCTACAGCCCAAAAGATGGGTCAGTGGATGTAGTTGTCTTCTCAGACAGCCTCTCTGCCCAACCACAAGCTGAATGCAGGATAGTCCTGGACTAGTATGCTGAGCTATTTTTTCTATCCCCTGGTCAAACAACCTGATATACCCATGATGTGGGGTTGTATTTAGGGCTCGGTGGGAGACGGAGGGTGGTTGTAACATTAGCCATGGATGGCAGTTCATCATGCATGCTTTTACCAAGAAAATAGTGGTAAAGGAATGCATGGTAAAAAATTGTGTTTAAGACACGGTCGTTGTAGAGACCGCGTTAAGGTAGTCATGGTTGAGGAACTCGTTCCAACATACAACCCCTGCCTTCCAAGTCAAATACTTTGTCTCTTGTGAGCACCGGATTTGCTCATCCACAGACTAAGGCCACAGCCAAAACCACAAATCTGCACCAGACGGCCACAGCCCGAGTGGCCCAACACCACAAGGAGGCCTGCCCAGAGATCCTGATCTGAGACCTGGTGATCTCTGACCTGCCTCGAATCTCCAAGCGAAGTTCGCAGCCCCTTTCTGGAGGATCCCCCTGTCCACGACCGGAGCTGGTACGTAAAACCAGACGCCTAAAGACACCCCTGTACCAGACTAAACACAACCTTGGGTGGCCCAACCAACGGTGTCCCAGCATTCTCAGGCATCCCAACTTACCTCTCCAACAGGTGGACCACTCAAGAAGATCTGCGCCCCCGAGTCTGCAGTCTTTGTTGCAACAGGAAAATCCCCATTGAAAACAGGGCACCCGGTGCGAAAACAGCCACCTGCACCCAGCCATCGCAGAGCCGCTGCAAGTGTAATTTGGGTGCTAACTTGGATCCCCTTTGCCCTGAGCCTAACACCAGGAGCTTTGCTCCTACAACCTTGCGGCCTGCTCGTGAGCAGCCACTAACCAGAGGCCCCCTATCCCCCCACTGCAGTGGTTCCCAGACTTTTTTGATCCGCTGCTCCCTTGACCCATTGGCATTGCCCATGGCTTCCCACTGTTACTTTTTTCGATGGCTGAGGTGGATGCAAGCCCAGCATCGGAAGTACTTGCATTTTCTCCCTGCAAAAAATTGGGTGGAAGGTGATGAAGGTATTATAATCATATACGCAGTCTTTAGTATTACTAAGGTGGCACCTCTCATAAAATATTCATAGTTACACTTCTTTGCCCATGCCTTTTTTTAGAGTACCCTCTCAAACTATTTTATCACACTTACAGTGCTAGATAGCACTCATATGCATGTAGGCCCCATTGCCAAAGTATTTCTGCACTTTAAGAATATTTGCATGCACTTACGTTTCTACCCATGTGATATGTGCAAACGCACCTGTCTCAACAGGGTAAATCACGGTTTTTTAAACACATACAGCTTTATTTTTGCTGTCTCCTCCCTAAAATTGCCTTCAGATCAATGCAAGTAAAATAAATGTGTCTTTTTATTTTATTTAAACATCCCTCTTTCCGGTTTCCAAATGTTGGCATTATGCCGTATATGGTTTTTTAGGTTTCGCTGGGGAACGGAGCCTTTAGGCTCCGCCTCCAGAGAAATCTCTTGATTACAGTAAGGACTCTGGAATACGCCCCCCTGTCCCATTGGCTAGCTCCATAAATGGAGGCTAGCCATTGGAACAGAGAGGCGTCCATCATGGCCGGAGGAGACTCGGGGGCGTTCCCGAGATTCTTTGGCTTTTGGCGACGTCACGCGACGTCAGCCAAAAGCCGGGAACGCCCCCGAATCTGGTCCGGCCGGGCCGTGCTTGCTGCTGTCCTGCCTTCTTCCGTGTCCCTCCTCCCGCCGTCCCCCCTCCCCCCTCCTCGCTGTCCTGTGCACGTTTCCCGCCGTCCGTTCCTCTCCCCCGCCTCCCGAGCCGCAGCTGATCCCGATCCGCTCTCCCCGCCTCCCTCTCCCCTCCCACAGCAGATCCCCGCCTCCCTCTCCCCTCCCACAGCAGATCCCCGCCTCCCGAGCCGAGCCGCAGCTGATCCCGATGTTTCGGAAGATAGAAATTACATCCCGTAAAATGTGTGCAAGCGGAAGAAGTCCAGGTGAGTGCCCGTTCCTGCTTCCCGCTGTCTGTGTGCCGGTCCCGCCCCCCCCCCTCTTCCCGCTGTCCGTGTGTGGTTCCCGCCCCCCCCTCCCGTTGTCCGTGTGCGGTTCCCGCCCCTATGTGATCGTGGGATAACCAATCCATCTTGTTGTTACTTTCATGCCCCAGACGCCCTACACCGCAATGCTGCACCCCTCAATCAATACCAGCCTTCCCTGTCATTAGTGCCGGCGCGTTACACACATGTGGCTCTTGCCTATGGGAAGTGCACATGAAGCGCATTTGTCTCCTCGCTCGGCCTGGCAGAGGGGCCCAGCGTCGCCAACAGTGAAACCCCGAGGTTTGGGCGGCAGCTCGTGAGTCACACGCCTCACACTGTACGATAGAAGAGGAGTTCGAGTGACACTCGAGGGGGAACGGCCTGACGTGACTTCGCCTGCAGTGACGCCCTGATCTCTAGGAAGGAGAGGGAGCCGTGGCTTGTGCTAAAAGATGCGCTCTGGCCGCACGCTGAGAAGATGCGCTACAAGTTGAAGTTACACATAGTTGTAGCGCCACCTAAATAATAACCCTCATTCAGTCCTCGCCCTGCACCCACGTATCCAAGAACTTGAGGCTCCGCTGCAGGTTCCACAGGGATCCCCCCTAGCACCAATGTCGATCAACACGTGTGCTCCCAGGTGAACCTCATCCAATCACACCATCTATGTTACCCAGTGTGCGCAGCCCATCCCCTGACTGGGGGTCAAATCACAGTACCGGAACTATATGTACAAGTTTATGCGACGTATTCACTGCTAGATGGTGGAGGTCTGCCTGAATGGACCAGAGACTGAGGCGCTCCAATGGCCCAGTAGAGCATTGAAACTACCATTGATTGGCCACAGCTACTGGGAGATGCACGAGAGCCAGGTGTTTTTGATGGATTTGGAACAGGCTTTCACGTCCCATGTAAATGCACTGGTCAGTGCTGTGGACTATCAGCAGAGCAGAGTCCACGTGATATTCCTGAACTCAAACCATCACACTGAACTTGGAAGAATGTAAGAATGTTGTAATCGTTTGCCCCACGACCCCTCTGTTACACACACACACACTATATCTCTCCCCCTCTATTTCTCCCCCTCTCTCCTCCTCTCTCTCCGCGGTATTAGGGTTTTCCCACCCATAAATGGAGAATAACGAATGTAATTTTTGCTGGTGGACCCCACAATGTTTTACGGTACTGTGGTGTCATATTACCACATATGCAGTGTCACTCTAAAGCCCAAATTGTGAGCGGCCCGGTAATTCTGTTGAGGCTGTTAACAGCCGTTACTTACCCCAGTGAAATTAGAAGTGTGAGGCAACACTGGAGTTCCACGGTGTTTCACCTCCTGCTCGCGCGCAGAGTCTCAATGCAGCACCTGGGCAAAAGCGTAAAATCCGATTTCCGTATGTTGTTTCTCCAAAACTCCGAATTGCTGTTACTTTCCTGTCCCCTAATAACCAGGATCCCAGGCAGGTCATGGTAATTCTGGTGCGGGGAAATAAGGAAATGATCACGGGTCACGAGGACCTAAATCTGCAGTGATTGTAAAATGTGTGATGATGCCAATGTCACACATTTATAGCTCTACAAGGACTGTGTACACGAGGGCCAAAGTGGAGAGGGGTTCATGTTGTTGCACAACCTGAATCTCTCCCTGTGGATACAAGAGAGCCACCAATAGTTTAATAAATACTGCGAAACTTTCCTTTGCAAATAATCCTTTGCCTATTAATGATACAATAATTAGACGCCCTCACCCTCCTGCGCATGCTCTGCTTCTGCTGTCTCACTAGCAAAGCCTCAGCACTTTTCAAGCTGAGCCTCATCTGCTACCAAATTGCGACCATCCACTTTGTCAAATATTATTGATCATATCAAATGCACTTAGGTACGATGGGGTTCCACTCCTTTGTCCCGCAACGACTCTGATTCGTACTGCACTCTTTGAAACCTCGTAGTCAATAACAAAAGACATTCACTTTATTTGGAATCTATTGATATTTTGCTTTTTTCAATAACTGGTCCTTTTTCCTTTACTTTTTTGTGCCTCGAGGCTGCCTCATATATCTCCACAAGTCAAATGCCCATACAGTCCATGTTTTCTTAGGTCTCTTACCTTAGGGATGTCATGGGTAATATGATCGTTAGGTTTCGCCTGTCGAAAGCTGTGCCCCGCGCAGCTTTTCGGCGCAGGCGAAATCTTATGTGTACAGTATGTGTGTGTTGTCCCGCCCCTCTGTTCCATTGGCTAGCTCCATAAATGGAGGCTAGCCATTGGAACAGAGATCTGTTCGTCAATGCCGGAGCAGATTCGTGGGCGTTCCCGAGAATTTTAGGCTTTTGCCCACGTCATGCGGCGGTGGGCGGATGTTATTATTTATTTTTTTGGACGCCATGTTTTGATCATTTGCCGCCGGAAGATGTCCAGGTGAGTGCTGTTTTATTTTTCTTGCCTTCTTGTGCCCGTTCCCGCCCCCCCCTCCCACTGTCCGTGTGCCCGTTCCCACCCCCTCCCGCTGTCCGTGTGCCCGTTAACCCGCACCCCTCCTGCTGTCTGTTTGCCCGTTCCCGCCCCCCCTCCCGCTGTCCGTGTGCCCGTGCTTAATGGCCCTTTCCCCGCCAAGCAAGACATATTGCTTTCGATGGCTCTTTTCCTTCGCTAGCCTCGCGCCTGAGAGGGTGGGTGGCCGGGGCTGGCACGGGGCAGCCTGAATGCGTGCTGATGAGGTAGCTGAGCGGGTTAATGTTTTCCTGGAGAGATCTGCTTATCACTTGGACGAATCGCTGGGAAAGTGTGTCCGGGAGGCAATACAATTAGCGTTTTGTTAGTCGGCTTATTGTAGCCATTGTTGTTAACAGCGTTTAGAGGCACAGTGACAGCTTTACATATGGTGTGTTTGCATATTGATAAATCTTCAGAAATATACACGCACCTCTTTCTGCACCCTTCCACGCCGTAACTTCCTTTGCGGCACCCAGTAAGCTGGTGTCCCTTCTGACTGGATCTACCCAGGTGGAGTTGGGGTTTACAAATGTTTTGCCTGGTGGGGCGGAGTAAAACTCGTCATCTCCCCCGCACTCCTTTCCGCCTCTCTTGTTAGCTTACACTTCGCCAACAGTTTATTCTTACCCCAGTGGCCTCTGTTCATTAATCTCGTCCCCTCCCTTTACTGTCCTCTCTTCTTTCCCTGGTGATCCTTTCCTGCCTGTCTTCACTCCATCCCCATCCTCTGCCCGCCGTTGGCTCTCTTCTCTCGTCCTCTTTCCTATCTGTCCCTCGCGTCTTTTTCACCCATAAGACTCCCTCCCCAGCTCCTCCCAATTCATCAGTCCCGTTCACACTTTTTTTAAATGTCCCCCTACCTTCCCTCTCTTCTGCCCTCACTCACCCCTCTGCCCCAGCCGTCCCCTCTCGCGTTTCCCCTCTATTTCCTTGTTGGTTCCCCGCTCTGCCTTTCCCTCTCTTTCTTCTCCTCGCACCCTACACAGCTCAACCTCCTCCATTCGCCGTCCCTCCTGCCCGCTCACCGTTGTCCTCACACACTCCTCTCCATTTCGGATGCCCCCTCCTTTCCTTTCTCCCTCCCATCCTCTCACATCCTCCATTGATACATTGTACTCGCCCTATCTTTCTTTTGCTTTCCTCTTCCAAATGTACCTCTTGCCCTCTCGGCTCATTCCATGACCCGCCGCTACCCCTTTACTCCGTCCCCTTTCCCTCTCTCTCTCTCTCTCTCCCTCTCTCTTGTGCTTTCTCCACATCTTTCCCTCTCAGCTTTCTTTCTTCCCTCTTACAGTTTCGGTTTCTCTCGTACTCTCACTCTCTCTCCCCTCCTGCCGTATCTTTTCCTCTCACCCCTCCTCTTTCCTCGCTCAATCTGTGCCCCTCGTGTCTGCTCTCTCTGGTCACCAGAAGAGACAGCGCCTCCCACCGCCGCAAAAACGCCCGCCATAGAAAGAGCGCAAGGGACAGGAAACGAATAAACAAGGGAAGGAAAGACACACAACCAAGAGTGGAACACTTAAAGCTGCTCCAGAGAGGGGGAGCCGAGCAGGTCCGCCTGGAAATGTACATGTGTAGAGACACTTCCTCGGGAAGGTCCCCCCTCCCCCCGATCAGACCCTTTCAATTATTCAATAGCTAGAGCAGACCAAGTGACTGCCAGGTGCAATACATCAGGCTTAGGAAGGGCTTTCATTAGATTCGGAGAGATTCACGCTGCTCTCTCCCTCCATCCCTCCGCCCTCACTCCTGTGTGGGTGGCTCTGTGTGTGTGTGGGTGGCTCTGTGTGTGTGTGTGTGTGTGTGTGCGTGTGGGTGCAAATGCAATAGGTCTCACATTTGCGAAAGATTAAGCTATTGGCATTGTAAATGACAATGCCATTTATTTATCTGTTTTCAAAACCAACACATAAATAAAAAAATTTGTCATTTACAATGACAATAGCTCTAACTTTTACAAAGGCGAAACCGTTGCATTGTAAATGCTTGTTACTTCCCTGTGCTCAAGGAGAGAGAGTAGGCCTGTCTGGGAATGTTTGTGTACTGAAAGAAATGTGCACTGGAAGTAACTATGATTGAAGTACAAATGGCAACACTTAATACTTATTGTGTTTAATAGACAGAAAAACTGTACTTTCATGTTAACTTGCATTGATGTAAAATACATATGGAAAAAACCCAAAGTATTAACGAGTGCAACAAAATTAATCAAGCATCTTCTGCTCACTTTGGGAGTGTTGGAATGTGGAGATCCAGTGAAATAGGGAGGTCATCTCCCTTGACATGCCCTCAATTAAGCACTACATTTACAGCTTTAGGCCTGTACAGCTTTAGGCATGTCACTTACGAATCATCCACATCATGCGTTTAAGTCTAATTTTAACTGAAGCCAACAGACCCTTCAACATTAAATGCATTAAAGTGCTTGGTGCGCGGCTCCCCTGGCTATGTTACACGGCTCACCAGGGAGCCACAGCGCACAGTTTGGGAACCTCTGCCCCATTGGATAACACTGAGCCTCAGCACTCTGCACCTGGCCGTCCTAGTGCAGCTGAGGGTGTTCGGAGTTCATGCTCGACCCTGGGGGAACCCTGGTTCTAACCCCAGAATGCAAACTCCCACATATAACTACTTACCTGCAAATTGGTAACTTCATTTCCTTCCATAGGATTACATAGACTGCTTTCCCTTGAAAAAATGCACTGTGTTGAGTTGGTTTTGTATTGAACTTTGAAAAACTGCAAAGAATTTATTATTATTGGGTTTTGTAAAGCGCGTAGTCACCCGTAAGAAATTTAAAATTGCTTACTAACCTTTTCTCTAGTAAATGTCCTAGTGTGATATCTAGGTGTATCACACTGAGTAGAAAATGTAATCCAGAAAGTAATCTAAAGTAATCAAAAGTAATCTAACTATAATTTCCACTGTATGGAAAAGATTTACAAACCTGTAACAAAGTCATTTTCATTCAGCATGCTTGTATTGTTCAACCTGCATTGAAAATTATCAAATACACTTCCCTGTGCAAGCCTTGCTTGGTTTAGGAAATAATTTTAACTAAATATTTTTATTCATATCAAATTGGTCTGAAATCAGTCTTTGAGTGTGTGACATCATTTGGAGACTGAGTGTGTACAACAAATGCTTAACACTACCCAGTGTTAAAGCCTTACTGCTAGCCCACACTACCACATATAGAGAGTAAGGTGCTACCTATGTTTACCTTTGGGGTTCCACTGGCCACTGTGCACACTATACCTCATTTTGGTATAGTATATACAGGGCCAGCTTCCTATACTCCTGGGGTCAAACCAATCTGCCAGTAGCCTGATGTCAAATCAAAAATACTGAGAAATGTGGCTGCCCCAACCTGTCAATGAATTCACCAGCTCTAGGAACTGGGTGTGCATCTGTCTTGGTTACTGCATTGAGGCACCTATAGTCCACAAAACCTCAGCTCTTGTTTTCCACCCTTGGAAGGATGTTTTGGGATTAACAACTGGGCTGGCCTCAGAGCTCTCAGAGGGTTCAATGACTCCCAATTCCAGGATCTTGCGGACTTCAGCTCTGATGCTTTCCTTAACTTGAACAGACTGTCTCCATATTTTATTTTTTACAGGTTTGTGCCCCCTTCCTTGGGGTGGGTACACCCCCATTATGCCACCCTCCAGTGGGAGGAGGGTATACGCCTCTCTCTGATTGGCTGGGTCCCCCCATCTACAAGGTGACTGGGACAGAGTTGTGCTTCACCTCACCTCCCCCAGCTGAGGGATGGGGTGGCATAGGTGGGCACACCTCCTTTCCTCACTTGGTTTTCCCACAGATTCTCCCACCCAAAGTGGGGGTCCCAACCAGTGGGAGCCAGTTGCTGGAATTAGCAAACGGCTGGGGTAGCTCACAAAGGCGGCAAGCCTTTGAAGCTTCTCCTTTGTTGACCCTGCCCATTCTGGGGGAGGAGGCTTAGCACCTCGTCCCAGGATGTGCATTGTTTCAGACCCCGGGGAGCAGCAGACTCTCGACCCAGGAGTCCAGAAACATGTCTCCTGGTGGCAGCTGGCTAGCAGCCACTCAGACTGGACACTAGTGTTAGATCTTTTTTCAGGGGGCATCTCTAAGATGCCCTCTGAGTGCATTTTTCATTAAATCCCACACTGGCATCGATGTGTGTTTAATTTGCTGAATTTGCTGAATTTGCTGAGAAGTTTGGTACCAAACTTACCAGTTTTCAGTAGAGCCATTATGGTATTGTGGAGTTTGTAATGACAAACTCCCAGCACCATATACTCTTAATGGCAGTACTGCACTTACAATGTCTAAGAATTGGCTTAGACACTGTACGGGTTCAGGGCTCATGCACCACTGGTATAGTGCACCCAGCTAGAGGGGTGGCTGACCTATGCCAGTGGTTTGTAGGCATGGCACACAGGGTTGTGTGCCATGTCGACTCTTCACTTTGTTCTGCACCAAAACACGCAGCCTGCAAGGGCAGTGTGTAGGAGTAAAGGAACAGGGCCTCTAAGGGTGGCACAATAAGCGCTGTAGCCCTTATAGGCCTTCCCTGGCCACAGTGCCCTGAGGGTACCTGTGGTACCATTTATAAGGGACTGACCTGTGGCCAAAGAGTGCCAATTGCGTTTTGTCTCAGTGCAGTTTTAGGGAAAGAACATAGGCCCTGGGTACCTGTTTGTCAGGAACCCAGGGCACACTCAAAGCACATCAGCAGTTTAGAAAAAGGTGGGGGCAACTATGCAAAAAGAGAACACTTTCTAACACTCATCCCTACAGCAGGCCTACAGCAGGCAGGGTGCTTTATATTTCATGTGAGAACATATCTGCATGTGCAGATATCCCCCTGTGATGTCCATGTCGATTCTGGGACTTTGCCAGTGAACAGGGAAGCCATCTTGAGTATATGTACTGGGCACTGGTGATTACAAGTTCCCCAGCTATATGATGACTATCAAACATCTCGTATTAATAAACCTGCGTTGATTCCATTGGTGCATTTATTAATACGTGCACTCAGGTGGTACCTTGTATGGCCCCCTGTATTTCAACCAACCTCTAGTGTGCTGGCTGACTGGTGTAGACCAGCCTGAACCACAGACTGGTTTCTGTCCCATGTCCTGGTGAGCGTTCACGCTCTCGGAGGTTGGAAACAATGCCTGCTCTGGCCGGAGGTGTTGTCACCTGCTCCAAGCAGGGTGGCTAATAATCAGCATTCAAAGGCCTCTGCTGCCTTTGCTATGCGACCCCAGCTTCCCCCAGACTTGGGAGATTCCACCTTCTGCCATGAGGCCCATTTGGCACCAGTACAGCCGGGAAAATGAGCCAGTCAGGAGCTGTGTTCACGATTAGGCCAGTTCCACCCCCAAGGTGGGCTACATGATGTCAACACGAAAAATAGAATTCCACCATCTTGGTTTTTGGTAGAATGAGGCTCACTGGGTCAGCGTTATGCCCACTTCCCACAGGAAGTGGTCATATAGGGCGTGTAGTCACCCTAAAGGTAAGTAGCCCCTGCCACTCCCCTTAATGCCCTTAAATTGAGTATCTAGGTGGCACCTCTGATGCCAGCAAATCCGATCCGATGGACACAGCAGAAGAGGACAAAAAAAACTGCACCATTAAGACCTTCTTCAGAGTGGAGTTTTGCACTCTCAACCTATGAGACCGACAGCCACAAGGTCCTGTAATGTAATGTAGGGAATACTTATATAGCGCAGCTGCCACCCAAAGGGTATCCTGGCGCTTAGATTATCCATCAGCCATTGAGTGTATCTAATCTGGAGTTTGGTGAGGGTCTAATCTGTGGGAAACAGTCTGGTTTTCAACTCTGTCCTGAAACGTGACAGAGTATTCAATTGTCTAAGCTCCAGAGACAAAGTGTTCCAGAGTCTGGATGCAATAAAACTAAAAGATCTGCCACCCATACGAACTTTGTTGACACAAGAGACACAAACCTGGTTGGCAGAGGAAGAGCGCAGGCATCTAACAGGAGAATACCATAGGAATTCCCTCTGCAACAACTTAGGCCCTGTTTTATATGCTGCCCTATGGACAATACAGAGTGCCTTATATTGGACTGTTTGCGCAATGGGCAGCCAATGTAAATCCTTTAGAGCAAGTGAAGCAGAGGCTCTGCGTGGTCGACTTAATGCAAGCTTAGCTGCCATAATCTGTACTCTTTGCAATTTTTTTTATCAGGGAAGCTGGGGCACCCAGAAGAAGGGATTTGCAATAGTCCACTCTGCTTAGTACGATATTCCGCACCACTTGAGGTCTGGCTGAAGTAGAAAAAAACTAGAGTATTTTCCGAAGAGCTCGAAGGAGAGATAGACAACTGTTCACAGTTTTGTTTACTTGAAAATCCATTTGTAAATTACTGTCTAACACCCCTAGGTTGCGCACTTTCTTAACGGGTGATGGAGGATTGTTAGCAGAGACTGAGCAAAAGTCTGCTGGGAGAAGTCGAGGAACTTTACCTGCAGCACAGCAGAGAACTTCATCCCCGTTAAATTGTAGTGCGTTCTCTCTGCCATTCGCCTCTTTTACGCATACAGCTGTGGAATTTCTCCAGAGGCACTGCTTTATTGCCCTCAAAGGAGAAGACTAGCTGAGTGTCGTCCGCATAATTTATGACATCAATGCCAAAGGATTTTATCAGAACGATAAGTGGACGAAGGTAAATTAAAAAGAATTGGGCTGATAGCCGAGCCTTGTGGGACCCCATGTTTAACTTCTCTATTCTGAGATGTAAATGGCGACATGGTCACTGCCTGCTGCCTGTTTGGAAGATAGGACTGCAGTCAGTCCCGAGCCCTGCCCACAACACCCATCTCCTCCAATCTCTTAATCCGAGTCTGATGATTAACTGTATCGAATGCGGCCGACATGTCAAATAGCACTAAAATGGCTACCTGACCACTGTCAGCCCACGTTCTCAGGTCATAAAAGACAGCCACCAAGGCAGTCTCGGTGCCATGTCCAGGGCGAAACCCAAATTGGACTTCGTCCAGGAGATCATTATCCTCTGCAAATTTTAAAAGAGATTTACTCACTAGCCTCTCCAAGATCTTGATCGGGTACGGTATCAGGGAGATGGGTTTGTAATTAGCGGGGCACCGGGGGTCCAGTGTATCCTTCTTTAATAATGGGGAGACAACGGCCTTTTCCCAACAATCCGGCACTATGCCATTAGTTGGGGACTGACAGCAAATTTGATAGAGATGCAGAAAAAGCTCTGCACCAAACAATTTCCACAATTTATGTGGAAGTGGATCCAGGGGGGAGCCTGAGGAGATCCCAGCTGCGATAGCAATAAATTCCCCTTGTAGGGGGACCTGGAATTGGTCCTTAAGTACCATATGTTCCCTGAAAATTGTATTGCAAGTTGTGCTCCAGGTTATTGTAGAAGTGTTACAAGTGAACCGGTGCATATCGTCCTCTGGAGATTTTAGCCCCATTAAAATATTGTCCATTTTTTTCATCAAAAAAAGACTGCTAGGCCATCTCACAGTTCTTGTGTTGCTGGAATTTTAGATTTTGCACAGTCCGGGTTGGGCATGTCTCTTACTAGGCTGAATAAGGTTTGAGCCTTATTGGATGAGAGTAAAATGGTTTCCTCAAGATATTTAGCCTTAGCTTTGCCTATCATCTCTCTATAAATATGTAGTAGATTTTTTAGGACTATTTTATCTGTCTCCAAATAGTTCCTCCTCCATTTTCTTTCTGCTGGTTTGCAGCTGACCTTCATCAGCCACAGCTCTTCATTGTACCAAGGAGCAGACAGCTTCTTAAAGCTTTTGGCTTTCCTCAATGGGGCTAGCTGATCTAAGGAATTAGTGATTTGATGACACAAATTCAGATAGTTCTTCTCCACTGATTCATGGTTATCGAAAATATCATTATCAACAAGTCGAGGGAGTGATTTTAGCATTTTAGTCCATTCCCTACTAGTTCGTATAATAGTCGGTAGAGAAACGTGTTTTTGGGGATTAGCCACCGTTAGGGAAAAAAAGTACCAAAAAGTGGTCTGTCCAACTTAATGGAAGTATCTCCTTAACAGCTACATCCCTTTCACTTGAAAAAACAAGATCCAGCACATGGCCTCCCTGATGAATGAGACACAACACCTACTGCTGAAGGTTGATATTCTCACATGCTTGACAAAGTTCTTTAAAAGCTGTATCAATGCCATTCTCCCTAGAGATTAAAATCTCCAAGGATCAGTAGTTTGGAATTAGAATGCAACTGATTGTAGATCACATCAATCAATTCTTCATAACAGTGGGCAGCTCCACCTGGTGGTCTGTAACCGAGTAAACCAGAAAATAAAGGACCACCAGGATCCTAAAGTGAAAACCCAAGTAATTAAATTCCCTGAACGTCCTCTACACAAAGTGGGGTAAGGTTCCAGGTATCTTTATAGATAAATCCCACCCCTCCACCTCTCCCATCCAGCCTGGGTTTGTGACAAATTTTATAACCTGGAGGGGAGGCTAAACCTAGCTCAACTTCTCTGTCTGCCGTGTCCAGTTTTCTGTGTGAAATAGAACATTCAGGTTATGATGTCCTAGTTGTAAGTACGTCTCCAGATGATGTTTAGCAAGGGATCTTACATTAATCAGTCCTACTACGTACTAGCCCATCCAACCTACCCCCTCTGTACCCAAGCGCCACCGCCTTGGTTCTCGAGAACCGGATGTGCTGATTTGCTTTCAGGACCCTTGTAAATCAAGTCCCCCTCATAGGGAGCACCCAGACTTGTCCTCAAGTCCCCCTCTGCAGCCTGTCTGTAGGTCCGTCCCCCCTCCCAGTGTAGCACGTAAGGCTACCAACCCGACCAGCACCTCTGCACCCGGAAACACCAGGTCTGTAAACTCTAACTTCTGGTGGTACTTTGTACCTTACCCCCTACCATCTTAAGCCCTGAATGGGATCCCCCTACGCCTACTGCAAGTGCCTATATACCGGATACGTCTTTTTCTCCCTTTGGAAAGCATTAGGCGTAAAGACTTATTTAAGTTAACATATTACTTACCAGTGAAAGTCGATATTTTAAAAAGTACTTGCCTGCATACCAAGTTTGTGGTATGAAAATTTTCATACTTTAAATTATTTTTTTTTTTTTATTGATTTCAGATTTATTCTTGAGTCATTTATTTCCTGTTATTTTTTTATTTTATTTAAATATGTTTTATTGAAACACTTGACATACAAGTACAATTCTGTGAGCAATATATGTGAGGAAAACAGAGAGTCAGTCAACTCGCACAATGTCTGTGAGAACGCTGATGACAGCCGAAGACCCAATAAGTACAAACATCAGCAAATTACATAAGCAACTGCAATGGGAACAGTCTCGGCGTCTACATTAAATGACACTTTTACTTCGCACAGCAGCATATATTGCGTTATACTTCCCACCAGAGTATCCGGCCCACCCTATCAAACCGGGTGTGCGCTTCTGTTCGACTCGCCCGTATCGCCCGCAACCTTCCGCATTTATTTCCTCTGTTATTACAACAAATGCATAGCACTACCCTCTGATGAGCCGAAGCTGCTCGCCCACACTACCACAAAAGAGATCATTTTGTGTTCATTTATGACCTCCGTAACAATACGAGTTGCCTGGACTGTGAACAGTGTACCTCATTTTGAGACACTATATAGAGAGACAACTTTCTACATGAACATTTCAGTTTTCTTTCTCTAGCCATTATCCCCTAAAGATGTGAGGATATCTCTTTAAGACTGGTCTTATCTGATTTTTATCCTAAAAGGACCAAAGAGTAAATGTCCCGAAAACAAACATAATGTGCTTTAGAGGGAATCTAACTTTCAGATGTCCGTCCTCTCCAGCATTTGTCCTACTGTGAAGTCACACATTTGTTAAAATAATTACCCTCTTTTAGATGATGATCTAAAACAGTTTGTGATTTGTCAGTTAAGGTCTAGTTCCCTGTTATTAAGATTGAACTACTGAAAATCCGCTCCTCAACCCCTGGACATGTTTCATATTAATGTTTTCTCCTTTAAAGGAAATGTTTGAACACACCTGCTCCTATCCCTCCCCTTCCATATCCCTCCAGACTGTTTTTTTCCTCTAACCTGTGAACTTGTTGGGTGTCATGTTCTTACTGCATATTGTCTTTACTATTTCTATTTAGTAGTTAACTTTTCAGTCTTTAGTATCCAGGGCGGCTCTAGGGCAGTGCAATCCATACCACTTCACGCTGACTTCTGAGGGCGCTGTTGTCAAATATATAATTGATTTAAAAGTCCTCTTCAGCCTTCCTTGTCGCCAGCAATTTTCAAGCAACAGTAACAATGTCAAGATAACTCTAGTGATTAATGAACCTGCTGAGAGGGAATAGAGTTTTTTATAGCGGCGGTTTTGACTCCTAAAGTAGCGCTGTGGGTTAATATGCCTGCTGCAAAGCACGTGTTCCATGTGGATCACAGAAGTTCATATAATGTAAATAGTTCAGTGGGTTACTGCTTTTGTCAGAGATCCTCTTCTTACTTGTAATTTATACATCAAAATCCTAATATAGCACAGTGAGCTATTAACTGCCATCAAAGAGCTGCATGGAATCTGAATAGTATGATAGAGCGTTATTGTTTTTGCCCCAGTTGTTTATCCTAATGTTGCATAAAAAGGTTTATTTGAGTAGAAATTAATTCTTATTATTAAAGACAACCTCCAACTATATTGGTACTTTTAAATTCTGAGATTGTGCTTTTCCAGATCAAGCACTCCTTATCTATATTGCCTAACAGTATGGATGACATCTGACTCCTATACCTTGGAATCCTCTATCTTATTTAACATTTCCTATACACTGATTCATTGTTTTTGTGCAACGTGTGTGTGATGTAAAGTGTTCGGACACCCTACACTGGTATGAGTTGTGCTAGAAAACAAAAGAAATGCGAAAATAACAGTTGATGGACAGAATGCAGAACAAGGTCATACATTCACCCCAGTACAGAGATCTGGGCCTAAATCCATCATTTTTTTGCTCACCGCACCACCCCAGTTCAGACATGGCCATATGCAAATCAGCTTTGACCCAGTGCCTCATAGGAACAGTCCAGCCCGAACTGCCAAGCTATGCCTTCCCTGGACCGGAATCAAGCATCCTAGGACCGGTTTCTGGCTATCAGCCGTCTTCAGCCAGGATAGCTCGACTCCAGTGGCGTGGAGAGCACAGAACTCACGTCTGAGCATACCCGTCCCACTCGGGGTGACAAATGCGAAAACAGTTGATGGACAGAATGCAGAACAATGTCATACATTCACCCCAGTACAGAGATCTGGGCCTAAATCCAGTGTTTTTGCTCACCACACCACCCCAGTTCAGACATGGCCATATGCAAATCAGCCTTGACCCTGTCAAAAGCATGTGAGAGATAGTGGTTATTTAGACTTGAGGGTCACTGTTAAAGGTTGGTAGTCAGGGAATTCATGGAGAAGAGATCAGTGGGTGGCACCAACAAACCTAGTCGCACTGGGCGCCACCAGCGCTAAAGCTGGCCCTGTTAGCTTTTCAGAAGCTTGAGAGCGTAACAAAAGACAGTCATGATGAGTGTGTCCCTTCTCTTGGATTTGCCCATGGTTATGACTGAAATAGAACACATGATCCCTTTAAACTGAAAACCTCAAGAACTTTATGAATAATCAGAAGATATGAAAGATTCCTCTGGGTAGCCATAGGTCAGCTTTTCCATGATACAGGCCAATGTTTACTGAACAATTTTCAGCAACAAAAAAAAACACACAACCTCACAGCTTTGAGGTTAAAGCGAGTTTTAAGGTTTTTTTAGACACAAAGGTACACTCGCTTGACTTTTCGAGGATGCACCACGATTTCATTAAGTATCTGGTATTTTGGCCCTTTTGTCCTTTTGGTGTCAGTGCACATGACAATCGTGCATCCTGTGGACCAGTGAGGCATGGTTTAGAATCCGGAGCAAGGCTATGTTCAATTCAATGGGGCATGCCATGTGTGCCCTCCATAGTGAGTATGCTGTTTGCTCCGAGGGATTGCCTTAAGACTGACTGTAGTAATAGCATCTTAATTTAAGGTGGCACAACAGGCCTTTTTATCTGTTTCCTTCTTGAAGCAGTTCCGCTACTGGTTTTGCCTGTTAAAATGGTCCATCCAGAGTTCCTCAATCTGGTCCTTTGCTGCCTTCAGTGCACACAGTTAGGATGAGGAGAGATACCGAGAGAAAGAGAGGTTGTTGTCACAGTGTGATTTACTTCATATCTCTACTGCAAGCGAGGTTTACAAAATGGTGGTTAATGTTAGCCTGCCAGACTGATTGTGTCCATTGCAGACATAACAATCTTGGGGCAGTAGCAAGACTAGAGCATGTGGGATGATGGCAGACTATTTGGAAAGTGCAGGAATAGCCTTTTGTCAGGTCCTGCCCTTCTCTGCCCTTTTGCTGTCACCCCATCAGAGTAATAGTTTGATCGTACTGGAGTACAGGAGATGGTCTTTGACTCTGTTTCTCTCAAAAGGCTAACAATTGTAAGGTGTGAAGTCTTCTTTCCCTGCCTATGTTTAGGGTCTCTCTGAGCAAGTTTCCCAGCTCCTCCCCTTATTTCTCCTCTTGCTTGAAGACCAAAACTATGGCTGGCATGCCCAGATATTGATTCACAAAGTGGCAGAATAACCTCAAGTCATTCACAGATCTGTGCCAGTGGAATTCACATACTGTCTGCAAATATGTTATGAGAGGGTGAATAAAACTTCAAGTCTGTGTTCTGGGGATTCTCGTTAACTAGTGTTGGGAGCACTTTTCTGGGTGTTGAAGGATCTTCTGAGGTTCACAGTTGGTGTCGTTGACTGCCAGATTGCCAGGCAGGTTAAGGGACATCACCTGAGGAGTCTTCAACTTTATGCTGAAGGTGATGAGAATCTGCTTTGTCTGGGAAGCCTGTCATGTTTCTGGAAGTATACCTGTAGTAAGAGTCTTTGCTTAATAGAAACCAAACGTGGTTGCTTTGTGGAGGAGAGAGATAGCACATAAAAGTGCCATGGATAATTGCATTGTGAGGCACTTGGAACTGTGCTGCAAAGATCTCTAGTGAGCCCTGGGCAGGTGGAGCACCTGTCCCACAAGCTGCCTCTTAAGAGCATCTGGGGCCTCCTCCATTGCACAGGAGCGCTTGGTGGGATTCAACTGACCTTGATCATTAATCAAGCAAAGCACACTGCCACTCCCTGACCCACCTGTGACAGTGACCTCCTTCCCCATCTGTGACAAAGTGACCTCTCCTTCCCCCTACAAAATAGCCCAAGTGCATGATAAATCGAAAACCACAACCTAAGGTTTTAATATGACTGAAAGAACTGTGAGTGGTGCTGCATTGGGTGTGCTGGCGTGAACTTTAGATCCATTCACTATTGTGACACAGGGGATCCTAGAGCATAGGCTTTGGGGTTTAGTCCTTCAAATTGATTTATTGGATGGTGGCACACCCCCTTACTCAGCACATATGGGAGTTGGATCCTCCTATTTGGGCCGTTGGTGGTTTTTGTTTGCCTCTGATGGCAGCCTGTGGATCTGCAGCTTTACCTGGCTCAACATTGACCATCATTTGAACCTGCAGTAGCGGATGAGAATAAATGGGGCCAAGCCAATGAGGGAGTTGATTGGGAGGCTGCCGAAGAGCAACATTTCACCCACTGATTCCCCAGCACTGTTATTAGGTAATTGGTCCTTCTGATGATTTCAGCAGTAGTAACTCTGCCTTTTTCAGATGCAAATCTGGTCATGCCCCCATTGGGATAGAACATTCTGGCATAGAAAGCTTATGGACTGACAATTGGTGTCAAGGAAATGGCCAAAACCGAATCGTGTATTACATTTACACCTGATCTTTCCTATAGTATTGCCATTGCGATTAATGTATTGAGTTGTGCAGTATATTTTGCATGCTTTACTAAGTTAAAGCACTATAACTGGGAATTATTTCAAGAGCTGCTGAGTTCAGAGTATCTAACCCACACCTGCTCCCTGAGTAATCTTTGAGCTTCTTGAACTGCTACCTTGACATCTAATTGCCAAACATGTGGTAGTAGGTCGACCGCCAGTACAACAGAGGTAAAAAACAGTCCTCTCGATTGAGACCTGGAGTCTCGGAGTAACCAGTGCCTATCAAACTTGTTCCAGTAAGACTTTTGAAAAACATTGTGCCAACCTGTTGGAAAAATAACGTTTTTAAGGGCAAAGCATAACAAATTTTGAAAGAACACCAGTGTCCATTCTTTTCTAAAAACATCAGAGGTTCCCTTTCTTTTTTCTGTACTTTTCTGGATCTGGATTCTCCACAAATTGCAACTAGTTAAGATACAATGATACTAAAGGTCAGGGTTTAAACCCAGTCTCATTTGTGATGGGAAATGTCCATAACCGACCTCCATGCCATTTGCCTGGGTTGTGATTACGACTCAGAATCCTGAGAGTCGTGTCAGAGCAGGCACCATAAGGCCATTAAAGAGAGAAACGTAGAGTTTGTTATGAGGTCAAGGATAGTAGAGGCAGGCATAGATATGTACTCTATTCCAAGGTGTAAGAAAGGGCCCTCTTCTTGCATGGTTGCCCCCACTTTTTGCCCAACTGCTGATGTACGTTGAGTGTGCCCTGGGGTCCTGCCAACCAGGTACCCAGGACCGATGTTCTTTCTCTAAGCTGCATTAAGACAAAACACAATTGCCACTCTTTGACCTCGTCAGTCAGACTTGAAAATGGTACCATAGGTACCAAGGGCACTGTGGCCAGGGAAGGACTCTAAGGTCTGCAGCACTTATTGTACCACCCTTAGAGGCTCTGTACCTTTATACACACACACGCACACACACTGCCATTGCAGTCGACATGGCTCACATCCCTGTGTGCCACGCCTACAACCCACTGCCCTGGCATAGGTCAGCACTAGCTGGGTGCACAAGTGGTGAGGATACAGGTGCATGAGCCCTGTACCCCTACAGTGTTTAAGCCAATTCTTAGACCTTGTAAGTGCACTAATTCCATTAAGCGTATATGGTGCTGGGAGTTTGTCATTATGAACTCCAGAGCACCATGGTGGCTTTACTGAAAACTGGGAAGTTTTGTGTCAAACTTCTCATCACATTAAACCCACACTGATGCCGGTGTGGGAATTAATGAAAAAATTCACTCGGAGAGCGTCTTAGAGAAGCCCCCTGAAAAAACAAACTAACTCTAGTGTCCTGGCTGAGTGGCTGTTCGCCAGCTGCCAGCACCAGACATATTTCTGGACCCCTGGGTCAAGAGCCTGCTGCTCTCAGGGGTCTGAAACAATGCACATCCTGGTATGAGGTGCCAAGCCTCCTGCACCAGGATGGGCAGGATCCATGAAGGGGAAGCTTCAAAGGCTTGCTGACTTGGTGAGCCACCCCAGCCATTTACTGCTTTCAGCAACTGTCCCCCACCAGTTCTGACCCCCCACTTCGGGCAGGAGAATCGGCGGGAAAACCAAGTGAAGAAGGGGAGGTATACCCACCTTTGCCAACCTCACCCCTCAGGTTGGGGAGGCGAGGTGAAGCACAACTCTCAGTCCCTGCCATCTTGCAGATGGGGGGACCCAGCCAACCAGAGATAGTCATATGCCCCCTCCCACTGCAGGGTGTTATAATAGCGGGTGTACCCACCCCAAGGAAGGGACCCATTGGTCCCGACCTTTACTTACCTGTAACACCCCTAAATCTAGTATTTCGAGGCAACCCCGAACCTTTTCTCCTCAGTCAAGAACCGACCTGAAGAAAAGGAGTACCTAAGAAGCTGTGCTGCACTAAGACGAGGAGGACGTGCACAGTCTTGGCCCCAGTCCTACCGGTCTGTCCGCACCTCGAACCTGCTTCAGCGAAATCCCAGTGTGTCCTGCAGTCCGCAGCCTTCAAGAACCTGAAGGATCTGCCCTGCCTTCCAAAACCAAGACTTAGTCTCCCATGAGCACCGGATTTGCTCACCCACAGTCTCTGGCTCCGGCCAAATCCGCGAGTCTGCACCACTCTGCACCTGACATCAATAGCCAGAGTGCGAGTGGCCCAACACCACGAGGCGGTCTCCCTGGCGGTCTAAGAACTGATGATCTCTGACCTGCCTCGAATCTCCAATCCACGCCTGCAGCCCCTTTTTTGAATGATCCCCCGACTGCCACCTGAGCTGGTAAGAAAACCCGACCCCCAAAAACACCCCTGCATCTGATGACCCCCGGCCCTGGGGGGCCCCAGCCGACGGTGTCCCAGCATCCCAACTTACCTCTCCAACTGGTGGTCACCTTCAGGAGATCTTTGTCCCGAGCCTGCATTCTTTGTTGCAACCGGAGAATCCCCATTGAAGACAACAGTGTGCACCCGAAGCAAAACAGCACCGGGCACCCAGCCACACCTGCGCCACTACAGGTGCACTTTGGGTGCTAACTCGGATCCCCCTTTGCCCTGACTCTAACACCAGGAGCTTTGTCCCACAACCCACTGTAGTCTGGAAATGTTAGTCTTCAAAATTCTTCATGACGTTGTGCGTAAATTAACAGGGATTCGCAGGAACCACTAACTGTCAAACCCAAACCTGCAAGAAGGGACCCCACTGTAAAGAAAACATTTTTATGGTATTTTATTTTATGCATTGTATGGCCAGGAACATTAATCCAACAGTAGAATTCAATCTACAAATTCTTTAATATTAACTGTTTATTTAAGTTGGAAAACTCGGGGGCTTACTGTGCCTCCTTAGTCAATCTGGAACCGTGTACCGTTTGACAGCACCATAATATTTGAACTGAAAGCAAATTTCATGCCTGTTTTGGTAGAGCAGATCTTTCTTAATATAGGTTTCATGATTTTTCCACGTTCAGTGCCATTAAACCTTTATAGTTCTTGCTTTGGTACAAAGTTAAATTTAAAATTTGTGACTGTGGATGTAAATTGATAGTGATTTAGAAGTTACCACAGTAATCTATAGTAATACGTTTTAGACAGTTGAATATTGATTTCTACTCGTTGCCCTTGATAGGTGAAGGCATGTTTGGCTCAGTTAGATAGGTGTTATAATGTTAAGTAGAACTGAAGTTTTGGTCCTGGATTGTAGAACTGTTTAAGATACTCGAAGGAATGATGTTTCCACTACAGTACCATTTTGGCACTGCAGCTGAAATCTAACGGATCCATTAAATCCTGCTTTTTCACTGAATTTGAAATGTACTTTGTGCTGAACATAATTTTATTTATTTTTATTTGTTTGCATTTGTATGGCGCACAGCTACCCAACAAAGGGTTTCCCGCCGCAACAGATCCCAGTGTCAATGCGGTTACAGGAATTAGATGTTGAATAGCCATGTTTTTAGGGCTTTCCTGAATTTGATGTAGCTTAGTTCAGACCGCAATCAATAATGATTCACTGGTTGCCAATACGTCTTATTACATTAATGTTCTTGAATTGCAAGTGTTTAGCCTTAACTTAGAATATGAGCAAGATTGACAATTAAAATTATTTTAATAGTTAAAGAAGAGCAAGAATCTGCCGAAGAGATGAATGATGATGAGCCCATTAAAGCTAAGAAACGGAAGTAAGTGGGTTGTACATTACTTTGAGTGGGGATTGTGTTTTGGGAGCTTAATTATGTGTTTGAAAATATTTGTCTCTAAATTCATACTAAAATGTCTTATATTGTGCTCTAAAGCCACTTGTTAGAGTAGGCTGCATTATGTATTTTGACAATGTTGGTGTATGCAATCTGTTAAATGTTGTTCATGATTAAGCTAATCTGCACTGTTGTCTTTGAATTTCAAAGGTGCCATTGTCTTAGTAATGTTGTCTTCAGTCAGCAGGATAAGTGATAATGAGTCCTATTTTGAAAAAGTTAGCGCACTGATAGCGCACTTTTAGAGCTATTAGGTTTTTTTTTTAATTAAATCTATGGTGCAAAACTGTGAATGGAGTTTGTTTGAATAGGAACTTAAGTGGTTTAACAATGCAATTCAGTTCATGATTCCTCTCTGCACAAATGACCTGGAATTTTTCGAAATTGTCAGTGCCTGATTGACCTTCTAAATTGACATAATTTCTTACTTTAATCTTCAGTTTACTTAAAATTCTTTTGCATACTTCCATCGACCATTTTTATTCCCCAGTCTGTACCAGCTTTCTCGTTGATGGCTTTCTACTGTCTTAGGCTCTTTGGTGCCCACTAATTTTTCAGAAGGGGCATGGCATCCAGTGTAGTTAACCCACATTTGCGGTACTTTTCTCATTCGCTCTTCTGACTGTAAATGTAAACTTGCTTTAGCAGGAGTTATTAAATGTTGTTGTTTAACTGTAAATCCAAGGCACTTGCACAACTGTGGCTTCTTCAGTGTTCTTTTTGTGAAACCAAAATGGCCAGTTTGAGATGTATTGCACACATCAGATTTATTTAAAGTCCGATTAGTGATGATACAGAAGTCCTTGTCCACCAAATAGAATTTTTTTCTTTCCTGTTAAAGCTGAAACAATCTCCAAGTCAAATGCAGAAAAAATTGCCTCCTACAGGTATACTATTATAATAATCCAATGCAATAGGTGCACTTCTTTTAAAGTCCAGTTTATGCTAAGTCAGTCTGTAGTGTTCCATTTTAAAGTGTTTTTGTCTGTTGCTGCAATTTTCTGCTCTTTTTTAGTTATGCTATTAATATCAATGTTTACTCTTTCTGTTGATTACCAGCAAATTACTGACATTTCTGGGGGATTGAATTTGACAGTGTAAAGTAATGTCCCAAACTGTGCTGTCCATGACCAAAGTGCACAGGTTATTACATCACAAACTTATCTGATGTTTATTTAAGGAGAACCCGGTGTGCTTTTCTTGCACGCCTCTTTTGAATGTCAGAAACTTCCATGCATACTGAAATTAAACTGAAATATACTACGTGTTGTTACAAATAAGTCACAAAACTATTTCATACAGCAGTTCAAATGGCATTTTGTAAACTGAAAACTAGATTGCAATGGCTCTTTAAAGATGTGTAAACATCATTGTTGACTACACTATTTCTGCTTAGTTCTATTTTTCTTGATCTTGCAAAAATTAAATTATTTCTGCTTGATATTGTACCGGCAGATTCCTCACCTGTTGAAGATCCCAGGTGCAAAACTAGATCTGGAAATGTTTCATACAATGTCAATAGGTGGAGCTGACTCCATCTCGATACCAGAAGTAATACTATTTTGACCTCACTGGAGCCATATATCACCCTTCTGGCTTTTTGATGTCTAATCCCTTTTTCTGCACCCTTAGACTCAGATCCAGAGCTGCTCTCTCTTTTTTGTTAGCATTTCTTAACCCTGGAGACAGGATGGTAGCTTTGAACCTGCAGGATGCCTATTTTCATATCCCCATATTTAAAGCAGATCGACTCCGCCTGCTGTTTGTGGTAGGACAGAAGCATTTTCAGTTTGTTGTGCTCTCCTTTGGTCTTACAGGCCCCTCAGGTTTTTACTAAAGGAATGACGGTGGTAGTGGAGAAGTGTGGCTCAGGGGTTAGAGGCGGCAGACCCGGAAGCTGAGATTGGTCCTGGACCAGGGTTCAATTCCCCGCCTCGGCGGGTCTTGGGCTAAAAATTCCACGGACTTGATAATTCTCGCTCCGGTGCCTTCTCGACTCACGGGTTCACACTCTGCGACTCTGGGCAATAGCTTGCTTAATCTCCACAACAGCCCCTCGCGGCGGGATGCCTGACTTTCACCTTGTGGATACCCTGCTATCTCACAGGGGAATACCAGGACGGGTTCCCTAAGCAAGCGCCGGGAAACCCACTGCGGGTAGCTGTGCGCTATATAAGCTCAAATACATTTACATCAAATACATTAGCAGCACACCTAGGCAGTCAACCACCACCAGACTATGGCAAACTCAGGTCATTCTTGGGGTTCACTATCAGCGGGCCAAAGTCTCACTGGGCTCCTCCTCAGGCGCTCTCCTTCATAAAAGCCATTCTGGATGCATTGCAATTTTGTGCTTTCCTTGTGGAAATGAGAATCCAGGGCATTCAGGTAATGATCCTGTTCTTTGCCCTTGATTTCAGTGAGGTTGACTCTCTGGCTACTGGGACTGATGGCATCCAGCTGGTCATGTACATCAGGTGGCATATGCTGGCTCTGCAGTGGGATTTGAAGTCTCAGTGGGTCAAATATCAAGAGGACCTATCTGACCACTCCTGGATCTCGGAGGAGAATACAATAGATCTGCACTGGTGATTACAGGACCATGATTGGGTGAGCAGCCAATCGCTGTCCCTACTCCACCCAGAGTTGACAGTAGACCGATGCATCCCTTCTGGGTTGGGGGAACGGGTGACATCTAGGAGAGGTGGATATCAGAGGCCTGTGGCATAGGCTCAGCTCCATAACAACTTCCTGGAACTGAGGATCATGCGCTTGGTGTTAAAAGCCATTCTTTCATCAGACTAGTGCAGGTGCTTGCAGACAACACCACTGCCCTGTGGTATTGCAAGAAACAGGGTAGTGTGGGACCGTATGCCAGGAGGTGCTAGGCCTCTGGGAATGGCTGACAAGTTCAACCATCAACGACCAGTGGATCATGAATGGCAGCTACCCCGAGGTGTGGCGCAAGGTCCGTTCCGCAAATGGGTAAGACCTAGACTCTGTCTATTCACCATGTTGAGAAAAGGCAATGTCCACAGTTCTGCAGGTTGGACCTTACAAGGCGCCTCTCGTCAGTGGACACTTTCTGCCTAGATTAGATTTCTAGACTCCTATGCTTCCTCAGTGATAACACTCCTGCCCAGAGTTCTGAAGAAGATCAGGAACGACTGGGCCAAGTGATCCTGATGGCCCCAGTTTTGGCACTGAGAGTATGGTATCCAGAACTCCTGGGCATTTGTCCTCCGATCAGGCTGTCCCCCCGAAAGGACCTGCTGTCTCAAAAAGAGGGTAGTGTTCTGCACCAGAGTGTTCCCAAACTCCTCCTTCATATTTGGAGATTGTATAGTGACAGCTGAACACCTCCGACCTGCCGAGACAAATTTGTGGTTTGGTGCTGTGCACGTCAGATTGACCCCCCTCAAGGCCAAGTTAGCTGACGTTCTGTTTGTTTGGTGTCTTGCCCTTGAAGGCTTTGCTTAGGGCACAGTTAAGGGTTACCTTTTGCCTCTCATGGTTCTTATGGTTGATGGACCAGCCCTCATTAAAGTCACTAGTTGTGATGCAGTTTTTGATGGCCTTGAACACCTTGTTTCCTCCTTCTCATTTTGTAATTCCGCCGTGGGACCTTAACTTTGTCTTCACATATTTGATGCATACTTTTTTGATCCGCATCACAGCTGTTGTCAAAGCGCTATCCTTGTCGTCATCACTGCTGCGTGATGAGTAAGTGAGCTTCAGGATCTGTGTACACCACCCTCATTTCAAAAATTGTGATGAAGTTAATCCATCACCCTGCTGGTGTTCTATAATATGCCTCACCCCTATAAGGATGAGGAGGGACTTCATCACTTGGACCCCAAAAGAGTGCTGAGCTTTTACCTTGATCATACTAAAGGACACCTGTCTTTTGCTGGGTTCACTGCTGTGGAAAAAGCCAAGGCAGTGCAGAAAAGGATCTTCTCCTGTTGGATTGTACTCTGCTTTAAGGTCTGCTACACATTGGCCAAAAAACAGTCTCCAGAAGGTCTATGAGCCCATTCTGGATGAAGCTACTACCACTGCGTTGGCACATAGAGTTCCTGTCCTGTATATATTCGTGAAAGCTACATGAGCGTCGCTCCATACTTTCAAAAAGCACTACTGTCTGAACAGCCAGTTGCCCCAGTATTGGAACTTTCATAGATTCCCATGCTTTGTATCATTCCCCCGTCTTCGGAATGGGAGCCTCTGTAAATAAAAAATACCATAGCAGTAAGTACAAAAGCTAAAACTAGGCCTAGGCCTCATCTCATTTTGTAGCTTGTCCACCTCTTTTTGTAAAAGAGACCAAAAATTCTGCAACAACCAATCAGAATAGCCTCACCACTTAGAACCCTCCTGAGAGAGCCTCAGATTTTTCTACCGCACGCTGTGCTAGGGAGTCTCCACTGAGCTCTGCTCAGATTTCTCTTCAGATTGGATTCTTTTCCATTTCTTCAACTTTAATGTCTGACAAGGAGAAGAAGGCTTTATTTAGAGCTTGTGCTACTTGTTCTTAGAAGAGGCTGTTTGTGGAGGACAAGCATGAGGACTGTATCTACTGCTTGTACCCGGACCACAAGGCCACAGATTGTAAGATCTGCAGGACATTCTCTACAAAGACCTTGAGAGACAGGGAAGGCCGCTTGCTGACTTGGCTCCAAAAAATGAAGTCACATAAGGAGGTTTTGTCATCTGACAGTGAGGATTCTTCCTCAGCTGCGTCCTCCAGAAGATCCAAGAAGAGGGGTAGGTCATCCCCTTCAGCATCTATGGGAGCCCCCTGTGAAAGCCTTACAAAAGACCTCTGATAGGTCTGAAAGGGCTAGTCCCATAAAATCTCCTCACTGAGGTGTAAAGGAGAGTCTGGGACATACTGATGAGACAGACAGCTAAGAAGGTGAAGAAAAGTTTCTGTAACTTCTCCATCTGAAAAGGAGTAGGGAGGTAAGAAACCTTCTGCTGTCCCTCAGGACTGAAGATCTGACAAAAAAACCACGTCCGTCGACGACGAAAACAGCCGGTATGTCTGACGGCTTCCAGAAAGGACTGAAGTTCAGGTACGGCATCGTCGACAGGCCTGTCAACGGCATTGATATCTTCGTCAACGTTTAAAGTACCTGTTTCCTGCTAGTCGACGATGGTGTTTACATCTTCGTCGACGGTAATGAAGACTAATATAGTGTCGACGACGAGGACAACGTCGACAACGGCGGCCATGATGATTATGATGTCGAGCTAGTCGACGACTCAGTCGGCGATCAATCCACCGTCGACGACCAACCCTCCGCCGACTAAATTCACCTCTCCGTCGACGGTCCAGTCGACGACGATTCCGACGTTACTGTCGACGACCAGTCAGTCGACGTCGTCGACTATTTAAAAGGTCCGCATATCTATAAGAAGGCAGCAAATTACCCCAGAAATGACATCTCCTCGGCATGTAACTCCTTTGCCTCCCACTTTGCTTCTGGATGACGAGTCTGATGAAGAGGAGGATGGTCCTTATGGGGACGCTTATAGCCCATCCCAACTACAGGTGAAATATCAAGATTCGGACTCTGATGAGTGCTATACTGAGGAGCGCCAGTTTGTTCAACAGGAAAGGCCTCCACAAAGAACACGGCAGGATATGGTAGCAATGCCGTCATCTCTTATAACAGACTTGCAATTGATGTTACAAGTCTACTAAAAGAGGTTTCCGTCGCAAACTGCGGAACAGCAGGAGCGTCCTCCTTCTCCATCCATTCCTACTACTCCTGCAGTGGTAGTGACGCCTCTGGTTACTCGGGTTACAGGACCTGAACCCAGAGAGAGCTGTCAGGAGGTTGTGACCGTTCAGGACGATGATGTCTCATCTGATGGAGACCTTCAGGTTGACACTTCTCATGACCCAGATATAGGTTGGGACGATGATGTCAACCAGGATCCTGATTCACCAGTGCTGGATACTGCAACCTCTCCTCCAGCTGACATTGGAGGTTTCCATAATCTTATGGAGAGGGCTTCCAAGAGATTTGGCCTTCCAATTACGACGGTGCAATCAGACTGTTTCCTTTACGACTTCAAGGAACCTTACAGAAAGTCCATTCGTTCAATTCCAATAATTGAACATGTATGGTCGGAAGGCACTAAAGTGATGCAGAATCCTGCGACAGTTATCTCTGTTCTTCCCCGGCTGGAGAAGAAATATGAAGCACCGGACGGCAGTCCTGCTTGTCTGACTGGTCAACCGAAGCCGGACTCAGTCATTTCCCAAGCGGCGCAAAGCAAGTCCAAGAATCATTCGACACCACTTACAACACTGCCAGACAAGAAAGGGAGGCGTCTGGACAATGTGGGAGAAAGGTTTTCTTCTATGGTCAGCCTCCTGGTTCGAGCTGCTAATGCTCTTGCTATCTTGGGCAGATATGATCGCCAGATGTGGTGTGATTTATCCCCGTTTGTGGACCAACTTCCGGATGCAGCGAAGGATGAAGCCAGGAAGACAATGATGGAAGGGGAGCGTTCCTCTTCAGAGGTGATAGATTGTGCTATGGACATAGCAACAACAACTTTCCGTGCATTGGCGGGTTCAGCAGTTTTGAGGCGCCAGGGCTGGCTACGGGCAACCTGGTTTCGCCAGGTAGTCCAAAATAAGATCTTGGACTTATCTGACGACAGAGAGATGCTTTTTGTAAAGCATGTAGATGATGTCCTTCAAGGCATCAAGAAGGACACGGACACGGCAAGGTCCTTGGGGTCATTGAATTACCGCAAAGTTCCTTTCAGAGGTGCGAGAGGGAGAGTTTTTCCTCGTACAGAGGTGGCAATCAACAACGCTACTCTTTGTACTCTGTCCTCTCAATCTTACAAGCTGCAATACTCACAGCGCCAATGGCAATCGGCGTCTTTCTCTTGTCAGCAACCAAGAGGACGTCAAGGGCGTCAAGGGAGAGACAATTCTAAACGACAATAGCGGCTTCATGTCTCTTTCTACTGTTCCTACCCCTCCGATAACATCAGTTGGGGGCGGGATTTCTCATTGTCTACGCAGCTGGAAGGTCATTACATCAGACCAGTGGGTTCTAAATATTATTCAGGGTGGCCACACTTTGGAGTTTCAACAACTTCCTCCAACCAGGGCTCCAGGCGCCAACGAGTTGAAACATCTAGGACTTCTACGTCTCGAAGCCCACCAACTTTTCATCAAGTGCGCAATAGAACCTGTACCTCACTCCCAGAGGGGGAAGGGTTTTTATTCCAGGTTCTTCCTGGTTCGAAAGACAAAAGAAAAGTGGCGCCCAATATTAGATCTAAGGGAGCTCAACACCTATCTCATAAAACTATAAATCAAAGATGGTCACCCTTCAGGATATTCTACGTCTACTGAATCCAGGGGACTACATGTAAACCCTGGATTTAGAAGATGCATAATTCCATGTGCCAATCCACCCAGCTCACAGGCAATACCTACGCTTCACAGTAGGCAAGAGCCACTTTCAGTTCAGAGTGCTTCCGTTTGGTCTCAGGTCTGCACCAAGAATATTTGCGAAGGTACTGGCTCCGGTGGCGGTGTTTCTCAGAAGACAATCTCTAGAGGTCTTTCCCTACCTAGACGATTGGCTGATAAAAGCTCCATCTTTCCAGGCAGCTTCCAGAGCGGTCTCAAGCTGCATTCAACTTTTCAACCAACTGGGCCTGCAACTCAACAAGGAGAAATCGATCCTTCTTCCATCCAGGTCTGCAAAATTTCTGGGCTCTATTCTGGACACAAATCGCTGCAAGGCCTTTCCATCGTAGGAACGTCAAAACAAACTTAGTCTGTCAGCTCGTCTCTTGCAAAAGAGGAAGTCTCTGTAGGTCCATCTCTACAAGTCCCTGCTTGGATCGATATTATCCTGCATACCATTGATTCCGCCCTGCAGGCTTCGAATGCGTCCTTTACAAGAGCAACTGGACAAGCAATGGCACCAGGCAGTAGGCTCGTTCGACGACAAGATCACGGTGACATCAGCAATAAGAAAAGCAAGCAGCTGGTGGTTGGTAAAAGACTATAACACAATAAAGGGGGCAAGGGTGGGAAAATATTTAATGACCTTGCATTGTCGCAGTCCCTATGACTATATAACAAACAATGTGCAACAATGGGTCAACGTAAAAGTGCAGCAAACTATGTGACTATGCGTGAAAGGGGGGCACTATTCCTGAATCCCAAGTATCCTTGGTGGAAAAAGTGTTCCCATCAGATACCCGTCCTGTACCGCCCTACATCACTTGGGATCCTTCACCCGAAGGAAGTGGAAAAAACCACTTGGGATTAGGTAAAGTGTGACCTAATCAGAGTTGTAAAGTGTGTGGGTTTGAACTTAGTGTGGGTATCAGGGGGTACAAAGAATTAATTAACATAAAGCAGTGCATGAAGTGCTCAATGTGGCAACTAAGAGTGAAAAAATTAATATTGGGTTGTGGGAGTGGAAAATAGAGTTTAATAGAGTCCTACCCACACCCAAGGTTAAAAAACAGTGCAAGTAGTGGTAACAAATAACTACTCAGATGGTAACTAGGTCGACATGTTTCTGCAGTAAATTGGTTCAAGGGATACCAGTCTGCTTCCTCAGGACCTTCTTATTGTTTAAGTGCAACTGCTGTTTTCAAAATTATAAGTGTGTAAAAAGAATCATATCACCTGCAAGCGCCAGTGGATATGGTCCAAACAATTAGGAAATAGACAAACACACATAGAGAAAAACACACACAGTTATTAAAGATTGCTGCAAAATACAAGAAATGCTCGTAAAGTATTAATATGCCAAGCAATTCATGGTCAGTGTTTGTAATTTCAATCAAATATGTAAGCCAGGTGCCTACATCCTGGACTTGAATCTAATTATTTCACTCACCCAAATTTTGGGGAATGCATTCTCCACCTCACCCGGCAACAGCTCAGGTACAAATGGAGCACCGCTCTAATGGATGTGAAACAGAAAAGGAACACATGAAGGAGGAAGAGATCACCAGAACTCCATCCGACACCTCATCATTGGGTATTTCTTTACAAAAGTAGACGTGATATTGTTGGTATTGACATTGAGCATTTCTTGTATTTTGCAGCAATCTTTAATAACTGTGTGTGTTTTTCTCTATGTGTGTTTGTCTATTTCCTAATTGTTTGGACCATATCCACTGGCGCTTGCAGGTGATATGATTCTTTTTACACACTTATAATTTTGAAAACAGCAGTTGCACTTAAACAATAAGAAGGTCCTGAGGAAGCAGACTGGTATCCCTTGAACCAATTTACTGCAGAAACATGTCGACCTAGTTACCATCTGAGTAGTTATTTGTTACCACTACTTGCACTGTTTTTTAACCTTGGGTGTGGGTAGGACTCTATTAAACTCTATTTTCCACTCCCACAACCCAATATTAATTTTTTCACTCTTAGTTGCCACATTGAGCACTTCATGCACTGCTTTATGTTAATTAATTCTTTGTACCCCCTGATACCCACACTAAGTTCAAACCCACACACTTTACAACTCTGATTAGGTCACACTTTACCTAATCCCAAGTGGTTTTTTCCACTTCCTTCGGGTGAAGGATCCCAAGTGATGTAGGGCGGTACAGGGCGGGTATCTGATGGGAACACTTTTTCCACCAAGGATACTTGGGATTCAGGAATAGTGCCCCCCTTTCACGCATAGTCACATAGTTTGCTGCACTTTTACGTTGACCCATTGTTGCACATTGTTTGTTATATGGTTGGTAAAAGACAACATCTCAAAAGGCTTAACCTTCACGCTTCCCCCATCACCCATTGTTTTAACCTCAGACGCTTCACTAGAAGGCTGGGGAGCAGTACTTCATGAGTTGAAGGTGAGCGGTCATTGGGATCCAGATCAACGCAAGTTCCACATCAATCTATTGGAACTCAGAGCTATTCGCTTAGCCCTACAGGCCTTTCTTCCAAGGGTTCAGAATCGCACAGTGCTGGCTCGCAGGGACAACACAACGGCCATGCACTATATCAACAAACAGGGCGAGACAAGATCCCAGGCTCTTTCAAAAGAAGCTCAGGAAATTTGGAACTGGGCGATTCTCCACAACATTACTCTTACGGCAGAACACCTCGCAGGCTCTCTCATTCAACAGCGGATGCGTTGAGTCGCCAAAGATCGATCAGTCACGAGTGGGAATTGGACCAGACCATTCTCAAGGAGATCTTTTCAGTGTGGGGGACCCCAACCATAGACCTGTTTGCAACCCCAGAAAATACCAAATGCTGGTTCTACGCAACCAGGGATCACCAGCAGGGGTCCTTGGGTAATCCGCTTTTGATAGCTTGGTACGGCGCATTTGTCTACGCCTTTCCTCCAATTCCATTGATCCCGAGGCTGATCAGGAAACTCAAAGCGGAACTTGCAAAATGATTTTGATTGCACCAGCGTGGCCCCGTCAGATCTGGTACACGGAACTCCTCCTACTTTCACAAGACCAACCGATTCACGTACAGCGTATTCCGTCTCTGTTGACGATGTCTCAGGATCAAGTGCTCCATCCAGATCCGAGCTCACTCCAATTGACAGCGTGGCTCCTGAGTACAGATAATTCCAAGATTTGAACCTATCAGAAGAGTGTAGAAATATTCTGTCTCAGGCCCGAGCTCCAAGTACAAATAAGACTTATCGGGCGAAATGGAAGAGATTCTGTCTCTGGTGTCGGAGGCAGAATATTCATCCATACACTTCAGCTCCGCATCAGCTTTTACCATATATTCTTTCTTTGGCAAAGTCCGGTTTGGCTCATTCTTCGGTCAAGGTACATCTAGCAGCCATCTCCAGGTTCAGGCGGACGTCTTCAGGTCCTTCACTTTGGTCCGCTAGGATTATCAAACAATTCCTGAAGGGCTTGTTCAGGGTGTTTCCTCCAGTCCGGCCTCCTCCACTAGTCTGGCAGCTTAATCTAGTTTTGGCTCATCTGGTGAGAGCTCTGTTTGAGCATATCACAGAGCAGATCTAAAATTTGTGTCATGGAAGCTGGCTCTCCTATTAGCCTTAACACCAGCCAGGAGAATTAGTGAGCTTCAAGTGCTAACGATTGTGGACCCCTTTCTTCAGTTCAAGAACAATGCTCTGATTCTAAGGACAAATCCAAAATTCCTCTCAAAGGTCCCATCCGAATTCCATTTGAATAAGCCTGTGATTTTGAAGTCTTTTTTCCCACGACCTACTACACCAGCGGAAAGGTCTTTGCATTCTTTAGATGTTCAGAGGTGTCTGAAATTTTATCTGGAACGAACAAAACCATTCAGAAAGTCTTAACTTTTTGTCTCTTATAGTGCCCTGCGGAAGGGATTTCTGCTTTCAAAGCACAGTATTTCACGTTGGATCCCTTATACGATTCAGTATTGTCATCAGGAAGCGGGCAAACCGATTGAAAGACGAGTTTGTGCTCATTCAACAAGATCTGTTGCTTCATCAGTGGCTCTATTCTCAGGAGTACCTATCAAGGACATCTGTAGAGCAGCTACGTGGAGGAGCATCCACACCTTCACAAAGCACTACTGTTTAGATTCTTCCATGAAGGAAGATGCAGCGGTGGGTCAAGCAGTCCTGAGAAATCTTTTTCAATGAGGTGAGCTTTCCCTACAATCCCTCCTTCCTGTATTGCACATTTTGTATCAATTTTATATATATTCTTCTCAAGTCAAGTCAAAAATATGTTTATTTAGACCATTTGATCTATAAACCACAGTTCATCCTTTATCATTTAAAATCACATAACACAAATTCATATTCTTAACAGTAAAATTTATCCTAAAAACAACCTTTATACAATTTAAAACCAAATTTCATTTGGATTATAGGACTATTGGCTATTTTGGGTCTCCAGACAGATCAGGAACTTATATACCCCCTGCATATATTTCCCGATAGCTATCGCAATGTCAAGATTTTCCATGTCAACTAAAAGCTCCCGTGCTTTAGTGCGATCCTCAACCTCATATTTTAAAAATATCGGGCGGAGAAACTGTTTACGTAAATTTAAAAACATGTAACAATCCAGCAAGATGTGCAAAATATCACATTTCATTACTAGTTTACACACACATTTACCATCAGGATGCATTAGGGCAGTGTTTCTTCTCTGTGGTAACGTGTTTATAATTTGTTTCCTATGAGGATATCTATTTTGACATGTAAGGTTATTCATATAACAAAATGTGCTTTCATGACTTACCGTTAGCTACTCTGATACAAAGCATGGGAATCTATGAAAGTTCCAATACTGGGGCAAGTAAACAAGCTACTTACCTGTAACTTTGGTTCCCCTGTATTGGTAACTTTCATAGATTCCCATGCGCCCACCCTCCTCCCCTGGGAAAGCTTAGCCTCTTTTACTTAGATAGTTGCTGTTACACAACGGCTACGAAAAATCTGAGGCACTGAGGCTCTCTCAGGAGGATTCTAAGGGGTGAGGCTATTCTGATTGGTTGTTGCAGAATTTTTGGTCTCTTTTACAAAAAGAGGTGGACAAGCTACAAATTGAGATGAGGCCTAGGCCTAGTTTTCTCTTTTGTACTTACTGCTATGGTATCTTTTATTTACCGAGGCTCCCAATCCGACGACGGGGATATGATACAAAGCTTAGAAATCTATGAAAGTTACCAATACTGGGTAACCAAAGTTACAGGTAAGTAACTAGTTTTTTTATGCCGAGTGCTGCATTTCGCCTGCTTGGTCCTACATGACTTCTTGGTTTGAGGCAGTTCTCGAACCCACCTGCTAATACGTACTGCTATGGTATTTATTCAAACAGTGAGGAATATGCAGTTCGAAGTCCCTATCAGAAGAACAAGTTAATTACCTTCGGTAAGGCCCTTTTTGGAAGAGCCTCTAACTGCAGATTCCTTAAAGACCTTCCAATCCTTCTTAGTATGTGAATAGAGTATTCATTGATAAGATCCCAAGTTAAGGAATCTGTTGTTGATAACCTCGAAAGCAAGTGACACCTAAATAGGCTGCACACGTCCTTTCCAGAGTGGAAGTACTGCTCAAACATTTCTGGTTTCAGTCTGACGTCTAGGTTACATTGAAAAGGTGAGAAATCTGTGGTTAGATAGTGTCCTCAAGAAAGAATGTTACAAAGAAAGAATGTTACAAAATGTAAGTAACTTGTTTGTAGCTCACTTGCAGCATTCCAAGATGTTTTTTTTTGTGGGAGGGGCAAAGGTGGAGGCAGCATCACTAGGGGGAAGTCCCGACAAATCCTAAAGTGATGGAGCACAGTTCCATCTGCCCCCACCCACACACATACAACACTTGTAGGGAGGAGGATAAAGACCTTCCTAAGCATCTGGAAGGCCATCACATCAGGCAAATTGGTGCTAAATTTTGCAAGACACATGTTGCATAGAACTCATACAGACAACGAGTACAGTATCCCCAAAACAATAGACACACAAATCTTCAAGGGTAGATGAACCTACAGGTGATTCAGGAACTTTTACAAAAGCAGGCTACCAAATCACTGCCTACGCATCAAAGAAACACTGTAGTCTACTCTGTGTACTTCTTGGTACCAAACATGACCTTTGATTCCACATGCGTTAGAGAAGTTCAGAACATCCAGCATGGCATTTAATCCCAGTGGCATACTGGTGGCCACGCCAAGCACGATTCCCTCGCCTAGTACAGATAGCATGGGGCACATACATGAAAATGCCATTACACAAGAACACCGTGTCAATGTAGGGGGGGGGGCATGGTTTTTATCCGAACAAGCTACAACTTATGGCCTGGCTGCTGTAACAGAAGAACTCCGTCATCTACAAATGCCTGAGAAAATGCTCAATATCATTATGGAGGGAAGTAGACCATCCACGAGGATGTGCTATGCTATGAAATGGGAGAGAAAGCTAGTGCTGTGCCCCATGAAAGTTTTCAGCTCAGCATGTCAAATGGCACACCTAGTGGATTGCAGTTTATCTTGTGTGTCATTAAAGGCATACATCCTTGATTGCAGCTTATTCAAAGGGAGGCCTCACAAGATTTAATTGCCATTCCAGTAATCAAATGTTTTATGCAAGAGGAGAAGGACTCTTCCCCTCGGGCACACTTCCTACTACACAGTGGAATTTGAATTTAGTACTGGGTGTTGGAAAATGCCCCTTTTTTTACATTGTCACCCCCACCTTTTGCCTGGTATTTGATGCAATTTTGACTGAAGTGCACTGGGTTCCTGCAGACCAGGGCCCCAGTACCAGTGCTCTTTCCATAAAACAAGGTAACTGCTCAGTTGTTCCTCAGTTGACAAGACCTTTAACACCTCTAAGTCCCTAGTAAATGGTACCTCTCTTACCTAGGGAATGGGTACTACAGAGGGTCCCTAATTCTTCAACATGGATGGTGCCACCCTAAGGGACCCACCACATACATCTGCAGACTGCCATTGTGGTCTCCGTGTAATGGTGCAAACAAATGTGAAAACACGACATGAGACCCATCCTGTGTGCCATGCCCACAGGAAATGCGTGCAATATCTTTGTCACCCTACAGCAGGCATTACAGCCCTAAGACAGGCTGCTTTATATTACATGTGAGGACATATCTGCATGAGCAGATATGTCCTCGTGCTATCTAGTGCAGTTGCTAGATGGTGGACAGGGAAGCCATCCTAAGTGTATGTATGGGGCACTGGTCATTATGGGTTCCCCAGCTACATGATAGGATGGCTTCATTGAAACCTATGATGGTTGGAATCCAACACATTGTCCTACTAAATCTATACTGATGCCAGTAGTGGATATTATTTATTAAGATATGTATTACAGGTGCCCCCTGAAAGCCTACCATCCTCTTAGTCGGCTGGCTGACTGGTATCTTCCGGCCTGCCGCCACAGGCTAGTTTCTGACCACCTAGAGGTGAGAGCCAGTGTTCTCAGAGGTCAGAAACTCTGCTTGTTCTGGCAGGAGATGGTTGCACATAGTCCAGTAGGATAGCTAGTGAACCTACATACCAAGGCTAGAGGCTCTGCTGCCTTTGATATCCAACCCTGGCTTACCCCAGACCTGGGGGATGCCACTGCCTGCCCTGAGGCCCATCTGGCACCAGGACAGGCAGGAAATGAGATACACAAGCCGACATGTTGCACCACCAGGCTAGAAGAGGGTAAGAGGAGCACTCAGTTATATAATCTCAGCGAAACTGTTGTCTAATTTAATCCAAGGGTGTTCACTACAGAATTGTGTTGGCTAGCACAAAAAGTAAAAGAAAATGATTAAGTAGAGAAACCTACTTGTAGTGAGCACTGTTCCTAATGGAAAAGTAACCCTTTTCCGACAAAGGCGAAACAGCTAATCAAATAGATCAAACGATATTATTTAATTCTCATTCATAGAACAATTATTCAACATGTATACATACAAGCATTATATTTATGAATCTTATTTAGCATCTGTTCGAACTATAGACAAATCAACATGTTGTGCATGAAGGTCTAATTAGTTACAAATCAAATATTCTATTCACACATTTCTTGATAATTAGGAAACTATAAGTTCGAGGCATGTGGGCTGCTGAATTCATATCTGTGCATAGATCGCCCCCTAGTGTTGGGTCCGGATGATTGCACATTGTTGTCCTGGAAGAGTCTTCGAAGTATCACGAGATAGGTGTCTCCTCCCCTGGACTACAGTGCGCATGGGCATCGACTCCATCCCCAGATTGTTTTTTTCCGCCATTGGGTTCGGATGTCTTTGGTTCCCTCGTGTCGGAATCGATAGAAAAACTTTCCTTGAGGCCAAAAGGTCTCTAGTCTCACGTCGGTATTGTCTTGCGTTCGGCTTAACAACTCTACTTCGGCTCCGAGCCGAGCTCTGTACTTCCGCGTGCTTTCGGCACGGAAGGCCTTGTCAACGCTCCAGACTCATCGACCATCCATCATTGACCGAAGTCCATTCAAAAGATGTCCGGTCTCTAACTCGAAGTACCCGCACATCGACGTCCACCCGGTGTGCAACAAGTGTCTGTCGCCGGACCACGATGAGGCCAGGTGTATGGCCTGTTCGCGATTCAGGTCCAAAAAGACACTCGAGCTCCGTCGAGCTGCGCGCCTGGAGGTCCAGCAATCTGCACCGGCGCCTACGGACATTTTCGATGCTGGGGAGGTCGAGGATGAAGATATCCAGGACGTCTCAGAATCAAACCCCGCGTCAGACATCGAAGAAGACTACGACGCTGCGGCCGAAGTTTTCGAAGGCGAAGAAGTCGTCGAGGAGGTAGGAGACGACGATGGGCCCTCGGGGCCATGGAGGATAGCTCAGACGAGGAGCTCCCTCAGACTGACTTTGGGGCCGTGCCATTCTATAAGGCCCAGGTCGAGGGATCGCCTTCGGGTCTTACCCAAGACCTCGATATGAGTTCCTCGGCCCCGCCTTCGGGCCCGGCCACGGACATTGTTACCGAGTCATTCCCGGTTAAAACAAAACCGAAAGTGAAATCTACGGTCTCGACGCCAGATACTGCGCAGGTGCAGATATCGAAACCGAAAGTGCGCATCGCATTGGTCGGATCGAAGTCTTCTGAGGCCTCGGCGCCGAAGAAACCTAAGATGGCCGTCGAGCCGAAAGGCCAAGTCAAGGTTGCCGAGCCTAAGGCTACCGCGTCAAAGACTAAGGTGAAGGTGTTCGACAGGGGCGCATCGGCGCCGAAGACGATCGACGCCGGCAAGGGTCGGGTCGAGCACAAGAAGGCTGTCGACGACCCCAAGAAGTCTCTCGGCGACCCGAAAAAGCGGACCGATGACCCGAAGGTCCTCTCTGCCCCGCTTCGACATGACGAGGCCAAGGGTGCTGCGCCACGTGAGTCGACTCTGAAGGTGTCCTCGAAGGACTCCACTCTAAAGCCGTCCTCGAAGGACTCCGTTGAACCGGCACGTCCATCTGCCGCGTTCACGAAGAAGGTCACGGAGTCCCTGCAGCGCATTAGGGACGGCGCCGCGGCAGTCGAGCCGAAGGACGCTCCGCGTGCCAAGCCTCTGGAAAAGCCAGCTATGGCGTCCACGCCGATCCTCTTTACCTTGCCGCCTAAGACGGAGCCGAAGGCGTTCGCTGCAAGGCCGGGGGCCAGCGTGCCCGAAAAGGTCTCTTCGGCGCCGAAAGCGTCGTTAGTGGTCCACGGCCCGCGGCCTCGACAACCCTCGGAGGAGGAGCATCAAGAACATTACATCGACGCCGAGACGGGCAGGCTTTCCCTTCTGATGAGGAAAATCACCACAGAACCCCAATTGGAGTCTTACAAAATCCCCCTCAAGAAGAAAATAGACTCTGCTGGTACTCCAGCCTTGGTGGAGCCCCTTTCACCACAAGCTCATGAGGTCTCGCCCACTTACTCCGATGTGGACGCTGGTGAGGGCGATGAGGAGGATGAATATAGCTATCCGGTCTACACAGACCCAGAGGATACAACTGAGCAGGGGCGTAACAAACGCCCCTGCAGCCCCCGCAGTGCGGGGGGGCCTTACTCTTTACAGTTAATGAAGGGGCCCCCCAGGGGGCCCGGCCCCCTCAGCTCTTCTGAGGGCTGTGAGAGAGGCCTGCGCTGAAGCAAGCCTCTCTCCCTCTGTGTCTGAAGCAGGTGCAGCCTGCTCCTTCCCCTCACTCCCTCTCTCTGACTAAAGAGAAACAAAGTATCAACATTGTTTCTCTTCAGTCAGAGCCGGAGGCAGGCCCGGGACAAGGACAACGACAGGGCCCCAGAAACAGCAGTCCACTGCTCCTCTGAGGCAGCACAGAGTCCGGCCCCCCACTCTCTCCTCTCGATAAGCAAAGCCCACCCCACAAGAGAAGAGACAGGGACACGGAGGGGGTGGGGGCCCCACCCCACAAGAGAAGTGAAGATACATGGACAAGGATTGGGTGGGGGCCCGGCCCACCCTACAAGAGAGGAGAAGAGACAGGGACAAGAATGGGGTGGGGGCCCCATCCCACAAGAGAAGAGACAGGGACAGCCCCTCACCGAGAAGAGACAGGGACAAGGATTCAGTGGGGGCCCCACCCCACAAGAGAAGAGAAGAGACAGGGACAAGGATGGGGTGGGGGCCCCATCCCACAAGAGAAGAGACAGGGACAGGCCCCACCCGAGAAGAGACAGGGACAAGGATTCAGTGGGGGCCCCACCCCAGAAGAGAAGAGACAGGGACAAGGATGGGGTGGGGGCCCCATCCCACAAGAGAAGAGACAGGGACAGGCCCCACCCGAGAAGAGACAGGGACAAGGATGGGCTGGGGGCCCCATCCCACAAGAGAAGAGAAGAGAAGAGACAGGGACAAGGATGGGGGGGTGGGGCCCCAGAGACAGCACTCTCCACTTCCCCTCTGAGGCAGCTCAGAGCCCGGCCCCAACGCTCTCCTCTCCATAAGCAAAGCCCACCCCACAAGAGAAGAGAAGAGACAGGGACAAGGATGGGGTGGGGGCCTCAGAGAGCAAGAGCAAGAGCAGGAGACAGCACAGAGCAGTGCTCGGGACCCTGACAAGGGTGGGAGTGGGGGCCCCCAGAGAGAGCATTCTCCAGGGCAAAGCTCACATGAGAAGGGACGAGGCAGCAAAATGGTGCCCTCAGGTAAGCCCTCTTGTTAGAACACACCATGGGCATCCGCAGTAGGGGAGGAGGGGGGCCGAGAAGGGTGCAAGGCAGAGGGGGAAAAGGGTGCACGGCAGAGGGGGAGAAGGATGCAAGCTAGAGAAGGGTGCAAGGCGGAGGGGAGAAGGGTGTAAGGCAGAGGGGAGAAGGGTGCAAGGCGGAGGGGAGAAGGGTGCAAGGCGGAGGGGAGAAGGGTGCAAGGCAGAGGGGTGAAGTGTGCAAGGCAGAGAAGAGAAGGCTGCAAGGCAAAGAGGAGAAGGGTGCAAGGAAGAGAGGAGAAGGGTGCAAGGTAGAGAAGGGTGCAAGGCGGAGGGGGAGAAGGGTGCAGGGTAGAGGGGAGAAGGGTGCAAGGCAGAGAAGGGTGCAAGGCGGAGGGGAGAAGGGTGCAAGGCGGAGGGGAGAAAGGGTGCAAGGCGGAGGGGAGAAGGGTGCAAGGCGGAGGCGAGAAGGGTGCAAGGCAGAGGGGAGAAGGGTGCAAGGCAGAGGGGAGAAGGGTGCAAGGCAGAGGGGAGAAGGGTGCAAGGCAGAGGGGAGAAGGGTGCAAGGCAGAGGGGAGAAGGGTGCAAGGAAGAGAGGAGAAGGGTGCAAGGTAGAGAAGGGTGCAAGGCGGAGGGGGAGAAGGGTGCAAGGCAGAGGGGAGAAGGGTGCAAGGCAGAGGGGAGAAGGGTGCAAGGCAGAGGGGAGAAGGGTGCAAGGCAGAGGGGAGAAGGGTGCAAGGCAGAGGGGAGAAGGGTGCAAGGCAGAGGGGAGAAGGGTGCAAGGCAGAGGGGAGACGGGTGCAAGGCAGAGGGGAGAAGGGTGCAAGGCAGAGGGGAGAAGGGTGCAAGGCAGAGGGGAGAAGGGTGCAAGGCAGAGGGGAGAAGGGTGCAAGGCAGAGGGGAGAAGGGTGCAAGGCAGAGGGGAGAAGGGTGCAAGGCAGAGGGGAGAAGGGTGCAAGGCAGAGGGGAGAAGGGTGCAAGGCAGAGGGGAGAAGGGTGCAAGGCAGAGGGGAGAAGGGTGCAAGGCAGAGGGGAGACGGGTGCAAGGCAGAGGGGAGAAGGGTGCAAGGCAGAGGGGAGAAGGGTGCAAGGCAGAGGGGAGAAGGGTGCAAGGCAGAGGGGAGAAGGGTGCAAGGCAGAGGGGAGAAGGGTGCAAGGCAGAGGGGAGAAGGGTGCAAGGCAGAGAGGAGAAGGGTGCAAGGCAGAGAGGAGAAGGGTGCAAGGAAGAGAGGAGAAGGGTGCAAGGTAGAGAAGGGTGCAAGGCGGAGGGGAGAAGAGTGCATTGCAGAGGGGAGAAGGGTGCAAGGCAGAGGGGAGAAGGGTGCAAGGCAGAGGGGAGAAGGGTGCAAGGAAGAGAGGAGAAGGGTGCAAGGTAGAGAAGGGTGCAAGGCGGAGGGGGAGACGGGTGCAAGGCAGAGGGGAGACGGGTGCAAGGCAGAGGCGAGAAGGGTGCAAGGCAGAGGGGAGAAGGGTGCAAGGCAGAGGGGAGAAGGGTGCACGGCAGAGGGGAGAAGGGTGCACGGCAGAGGGGAGAAGGGTGCAAGGCAGAGGGGAGAAGGGTGCAAGGCAGAGGGGAGAAGGGTGCAAGGCAGAGGGGAGAAGGGTGCAAGGCAGAGGGGAGAAGGGTGCAAGGCAGAGAGAAGGGTGCAAGGAAGAGAGGAGAAGGGTGCAAGGTAGAGAAGGGTGCAAGGCGGAGGGGGAGAAGGGTGCAAGGCAGAGGGGAGAAGGGTGCAAGGCAGAGGGGAGAAGGGTGCAAGGCAGAGGGGAGCAGGGTGCAAGGCAGAGGGGAGAAGGGTGCAAGGCAGAGGGGAGAAGGGTGCAAGGCAGAGGGGAGAAGGGTGCAAGGCAGAGGGGAGAAGGGTGCAAGGCAGAGGGGAGAAGGGTGCAAGGCAGAGAGGAGAAGGGTGCAAGGAAGAGAGGGGAAGGGTGCAAGGTAGAGAAGGGTGCAAGGCGGAGGGGAGAAGGGTGCAAGGCAGAGGGGAGAAGGGTGCAAGGCAGAGGGGAGAAGGGTGCAAGGAAGAGAGGAGAAGGGTGCAAGGTAGAGAAGGGTGCAAGGCGGAGGGGGAGACGGGTGCAAGGCAGAGGGGAGAAGGGTGCAAGGCAGAGGGGAGAAGGGTGCAAGGCAAAGGGGAGAAGGGTGCAAGGCAAAGGGGAGAAGGGTGCAAGGCGGAGGGGAGAAGGGTGCAAGGCGGAGGGAGAAGGGTGCAAGGCAGAGGGGACAAGGGTGCAAGGCGGAGGGGAGAAGGGTGCAAGGCGGAGGGGAGAAGGGTGCAAGGCAGAGGGGAGAAGGGTGCAAGGAAGAGAGAAGGGTGCAAGGTAGAGAAGGGTGCAAGGTAGAGGGGGAGAAGGGTGCATGGCAGAGGGGAGAAGGGTGCAAGGAAGAGAGGAGAAGGGTGCAAGGCAGAGGGGAGAAGGGTGCAAGGCAGAGGGGAGAAGGGTGCAAGGCAGAGGGGAGAAGGGTGCAAGGCAGAGGGGAGAAGGGTGCAAGGCAGAGGGGAGAAGGGTGCAAGGCAGAGGGGAGAAGGGTGCAAGGCAAAGGGGAGAAGGGTGCAAGGCAAAGGGGAGAAGGGTGCAAGGCAAAGGGGAGAAGGGTGCAAGGCAAAGGGGAGAAGGGTGCAAGACAGAGGGAGAAAGGTGCAAGACAGAGGGGAGAAGGGTGCAAGGCGGAGGGGGAGAAGGGTGCAAGGCAGAGAGGAAAAGGATGCAAGGTAGAGAAGGGTGCAAGGCGGAGGGGGAGAAGGGTGCGAGGGGGAGAAGGGTGCAAGGCAGAGAGGAAAAGGATGCAAGGTAGAGAAGGATACAAGGGGGAGGGGGGAAAGGTGCAAGAGGGAGGGCAAGAAGGGTGGAAGGCAGAGGAGAGAAGGGTGCAAGGGGGATGGTGATGAAGTTACAAATGTGCCCCCCCTGGAAACATTTCTGCGGACACCCATGGAACGCCCACTACTTTGTGAGGGAGAGTGAGAGAGAGTGGAGTGAGAGAGAGTGGAGAGAGAGAGAGTGGAGAGAGAAACAGTGGAGAGAAACAGTGGAGAGAGAGAGTGGCTAGAGAGAGAGAGAGAGTGGAGATAGACAGTGGAGAGAAAGAGAGTGGAGAGAGAGTGGAGAGAGCATGGAGAGACACTGGAGAGAGTGGAGAAAGAGAGAGTAGAGAGAGAGAGTGGAGAGAGAGAGAGTGGAGAGAGAGAGAGTGGAGAGAGAGAGAGTGGAGAGAGAGAGAGTGGAGAGAGAGAGAGTGGAGAGAGAGAGTGGAGAGAGAGAGTGGAGAGAGAGAGTGGAGAGAGAGAGTGGAGAGAGAGAGTGGAGAGAGAGAGTGGAGAGAGAGAGTGGAGAGAGAGAGAGAGTGGAGAGAGAGAGAGAGTGGAGAGAGAGAGAGAGTGGAGAGAGAGAGAGAGTGGAGAGAGAGGGAGAGACAGTGGAGAGAGAGGGAGAGACAGTGGAGAGAGAGGGAGAGACAGTGGAGAGAGAGGGAGAGACAGTGGAGAGAGAGGGAGAGACAGTGGAGAGAGAGGGAGAGACAGTGGAGAGAGAGGAGGAGGTAGTATAGACAGTGGAGAGAGAGAGAGAGTATAGAGAGTGGAGAGAGAGAGAGATAGTAAAGAGTGGAGAGAGAGAGAGAGAGAGAGAGTGGAGAGAGAGAGAGTGGAGAGAGAGAGAGAGAGAGGGAGAGAGAGAGAGAGTGGAGAGAGAGAGAGAGAGTGGAGAGAGAGAGAGAGTGGAAGAGAGAGTGGAGAGAGAGAGAGAGAGTGGAGAGAGAGAGAGAGTGGAGAGAGAGAGAGAGAGTGGAGAGAGAGAGAGTGGAAGAGAGTGGAGAGAGAGAGTGGAGAGAGAGAGAGTGGAGAGAGAGAGAGAGTGGAGAGAGAGAGT